>NW_023260500.1:0-24149 GCF_013100865.1 Trachemys scripta elegans | reverse complement strand
CCCACATGCCAGGCCCCGGCCCGCCCCGGCACAGCCCCACCCGCCAGGCCCTGGTACAGCCGCACATGCCAGGCCCCGGCCTGCCTCTCCAGTCGCCTCGGGACTGGCTGCCTGCACATCGCGACGTGCAGGCAGGGGGTCCTGAGGTTACTGAGAGGGGCTAGGAGCCAGGACGCCTGGGTTCTGTCCTAGCTCAGGGAGGGGAGTGGGGTCTAGAGCAGGGGTTCATTCTCAAACTGGGGTCAGGACCCCTCAGGGGACCGTGAGGTTATTACCTGGGGGGTTGCGAGCTGTCAGCCTCCACCTCAAACCCCGCTTCCCCGCCGGCATTTGTAGTGGTGTTAAATACACAAAGACGTGTTTTGAATGGATAAAGGGGGTCACACTCAGAGGCTTGCTGTGTGAAAGGGTCACCGGGACAAATGGTTGAGAACCACGGGGCTACTGGGTTTGCAGGGGAAGTGGGAGTCAGGACTCCTGGGTTCTAATCCTGGCTGGGGCTTGGGGCCTGTCCTTTCCCTCGCCTGGGCCAGGGGGATGAGCAGCCAGTCCCTGTTCCTGCCTGGGCTCCCCAGCGGCAGACGTGGCCAGTCCCTCACCCCCGGGCTCTCCCTGGCTGTTGCAGGAGCCGGCCCACCATCAAGGACTGTTTTGCCAATCCCTGGCTGCAGGACGCCTACCTGATGAAGCTGCGGCGCCAGACCCTGACCTTCACCACCAACCGGCTCAAGGAGTTCCTGGTGGAGCACCAGCGCCGGCGCGGCGAGGCCGTCACCAAGCACAAGGTCTTACTCCGCTCCTACCACGGCTCCGGCAGCCAGCCGCCCCCCGCGCCGGTCACGCAGTAGCCCCGCCACCTCCTGCGGCGACGGAGGAGTCGAAGGAACATTCCAGGGGCCGGACCCGCGGCGGCAGGTTCCCGGAGGCGGGAACGGGGGTCGAGCAAACCGCCAGGACGTGCGTTGGCGTCCGCCCCGCGAGCCTGGCCGCTCGGGACCGCAGAGGAGCGTTCACCCGGGCACTGCGGGCCCCTCCGCCCAGCAGAGTCGGCACCGCTGGGGGCTCACTGCTCCCGCTCCTCCTGCGGGGGGCCTGCTGCAAGGGGCGGGACTTCCTGTTTTGCTGTGCCTGAGGACAGGAAATGCTACGCAAACAGCTGGACTTCCAAGACTAGGGGCTGGCGGGCTGCGGGGGGAGGGGAGCGTCTGGGGGGCAGGGGAGACGGGAGCCCAGCAGCAACCTCTGCGGCGTGTGAAACTGTGAAGGGGGGAGATGGAGGGACGGGGGGCAGGAAACAGGAGCCGTGATGATGGGAAGCCACCAGCATCACCTGCCCTTTGAGATGTTTCCCCCGGGTTTGGGGGATCCCGGCCCGGCCCACAGGGTTCCATCGCCGGCAGCCGGCTCGGCACGCCTTCTCCCTCCAGCGCCACGCTGCCCACGTGCCCTATGACCGGAGCTGGGAGGAGCAGAACCGCGTCCTCGGGGGCCCTGGCAGCACCCGGCCATGCCGGACGTGGGTAAAACCCCCGTCGTTAGTGTCACCGTGGTGCTCACGGCCTCCTGCACCTCTCGGGGGCGCTGTTGCCCCGGTTTGGCTGCCAGCCCCGGCCCCACTCGCGGTCCTTGCCCCCCGCTGGGCTCCCTCCCTGCCCCACACGCCCCCAGGCTGCCAGGCCATTTGCTGAATATAGCTGAGCTGGTTGTGTGACCCCCCCAGCCTCCAGCGCCCCCTGCCCCGCCCCCAGCTCGGCCCCAGAGAGTGGCCACAACCCACCTGCATGGGGCAGGGGGGCCGTAGGGTGTCCTCCAGCCCGGGGAGGCCTCACTGCGGGGGGGGTGTGTGTGTGTGGCCATTTTGACTGAGGGCAGCCCAGGCTTCAGTTCCATGGGAAGTCAGGGAAGATGGTGGCCATTATGGATGAGGGCAAACTGAGCAGCCCCCCCACCCCCTTCCTGCCCACCTGGGGAGCTGCTAGGAGTCACCTGCTGTCTGCGGCCACAGTCTGACACGCAGAGCCCATGTGCCCCTATGCACACACAGCGACCCGCCAGTACACACGCACAGCAACACGCCTGTACGTACACACGCCTATACACATGCACAGCGGCATACCTGTACGTACACACACAGTGACATGCCTGTACACACACAGAGCAACACACCTGTACGTACACACATGCCTGTATACACGCACAGCGACACACCTGTACGGACACACACACAGCGACATGCCTGTACACATGCACAGCGACACACCTGTACACATGTACAGTGACTCCCCTATACACACACAGCGACACGCCTATATGCCCCAAAAACACACAGTGACATACCTCTACATACACACACATGCCTGTGCACACGTAGAATGACTCCCCTATGCATGCACAATGACGCCTGTACACACATAGTGACACCTGTACACACACAGCAACACACCTCTACATACACACATACGCCTGTACACATGTACACACACACACCTGTACACATGCACAGCAACATGCCTGTTCACATGTACAGTGACTCCCCTATGAATGCATAGCGATGCCTGTACACATGTACAGTGACACACCTCTACATCACACACATGCCTGTACACACGCACAGTGACATGCCTGTACATCCCACGCACACACAGCGACGCCTGTACTCACGTACACACACACAGCGACACACCTGTACACACACACAGCAATGCTCTATGCACGCACAGTTACACACCTATATACACACGACACTCCCATACACTCCCATGCACGCGCACACCCACACAGAGCGTGGCGGCACAGACCGACACTCCCCCATACACCTCCCTGCAATGCCCAGCGCCAGGCAGTTCCCAGGTCTCTGCGCCAGCCACCCCCTCGCTCTGCGCGGGGCCCATGTCCCCCTCCTCCGCCCTGGGGGTTCGGCTGGACCCTGGCACTGCGGCCCCCAGAGATACCACATGGGGTGGCAGCATCAGTCACAATCCCCCCCGCCCCTCCCTCCCGCAGACATCCAACCCGCCCCGTCCAGCGACGTGTGCCCCCAGCCCCACTCAGAGCCATGTACGCACATCTCCGCTCACAGGCCGGGGTCCATCCACCAGCACAGAGCCGGGCTGGGGGCGCTCGCTCTGTGTGCCCCACTGTCCAGTCCCCGGGGGGAGGGCTTGCTTTGGGGGCTGGGTTCACCCCTGGGGGGGTCCTGCCAGGCTGGAGGATGGGGATGAATGGCCCCGATTCCCTGGGCACTATGGGGCCGGATGGGCCCCATGGCAGAGCTCACCTGGGAGCCGTGCCCTGGGGATCTCAACCCAGCGCCCTGCTCGGAGCCACCCAGCGCTCCCACCCCCTCCCCGCTGCCCTGCTCCTCTGCCCCTCCCAGGCTCGGGGCCTTGCCCCAGGGGTATGGGGGGGCAGTTGCTGCAGATGAACTGGCCAAGGCCTCAGCTGCCCTGGGGCTTTCGCTGGCCCCGAGGTGCCCTGCAGGGGTTAAGCCGTGTGAACTGGGGGGAGGCTCTTGGCTTCTCCCCTGCCCCCTCCATGGGCCTGTCCTCTCCCCACTGCCGGGCAGGCTCCGCTGCCTCCAGCCCGGCCCAGGTGCGTCTCCCCCCGGGGGCACTGCTGGCTGGGGGGCAGGAACAGCCTGGCTGCCCTTGCACCTTGGCTGGGCAGTGAGACTGGCCTTGAGCCAGCAGGGCTATGCCCAGTGCCCAGGGCTGGGGGCCGGGGGCCGGGGAAGGGAGCCCACCCCAGCTGCTGCACAGATGCTGCTGTAGCGACAGGGCGTATTTATTGTCTTGCTGACAAGGTTTCTTCCTCCCTTGTGTCTCTGCTCCCCCCCCCCCCCCGTTTGTCCCTCCCCCATCCGTCGTCCCCCTGCCCCTCCTGCTGCGCTCTGAGTTTGGGGCTGGACTTGCTCGGGTGTGGACGAGCCATGTGCCTGAGAAGCAATAAAGGCCCTGAGCAGCCCGGCCTGGCTCCGTGTGGTCATTGGGGGGGCCCGGCAGACCCCCCCACCCGCTCACAGTGTGGGCAGAGACCCAGCCGGGTCAAAGGTGACGCGCCCAGCGCCGAGGCTACAAACTGTGACTGAGAAGGAGCCTGTGGATTGCCACGGGCACGCAGGGGTGAAAGAAAATGCCGGCCTGTTATTTACCAGGCTGCACGTGGCAATAGACTATATTGGTAAGGGATGCAAGGAGAGTATGGGTCACGCTGCAAACTGCAGACACACACACACACACACACACACACACACACACACACAAATTAATCAATTTAAAGTTTTATTGGGGATAATGACAAGGGGTAAGGGAGCAGCGTTTGATTAGCTAATAGAGTTAACGAAACTTAAAACACACAATGACTAAAATATCTACTAACAATATTTATAAACAAAGATGCAGCATTTAGTAATAACTGATACTTACAAATACAAACCAACGCATAACGCCCGGCAAACGTAGACACTCTGTTTGACACACGTGAGCTGAGAGAGAGGCTTCGAGGTGATCAGGCTCGGTTACGGGTGTACACAGGATACACAGGATTCGTTTTTCTTTCTCCTCTCCCTGCCTGCACATGGCAGGCAGCCCATAAAGTACCAACTATGACATCATAGAAGTGTCATGGGGACGGGGCCCAAAACCTGTTTGTGTTCGTTTCTGATTGGCACAAGCAAAGTTTACACCAAGTAGGGGAGCAGGTGCCTCAAAGTCTGGCTTCGCCCCCAAAAGGTGAGGAAATGCATATTGCTTTAGAATGCGTGCAACACTGAATGACAAAAGAAGAGGCCAGGGCAATACTGGTATGGGCAAGTTTTACAGGATGCAGACAGGAACTCATCTCAACAGAGCCGTCCTTCCCGAAGCGTTTGTAGCCGGCCAAGGAGCCGGGATCCCGCAGCAGAGACAGCGCGTGACCCTGCCGAGTAGCCGGCCGGGAGACGGGAAGGCAGCAGTTGGAAACAAAAGAGCAACTTGGGACAAAGGGGGACGAGACCCCAAGCGAGCCGTTCTGAGGTGCGGAGCAGCAGGGAGGGAACCAAATGAGTCCTGGAAAAGCGATGGGCCCATTAGTCGATGGTGAGACCAGGCCCGGTGGCGCAGAGAACGCGGAAATGTTGCTGGTCTGTGTTTGGAAAGCAGGACAAGGCACTCGTATTGCGTGGTTGGTGAAGCATTTTCAGCCAAGAGCTCTAAAGGACCTGGCCGAGGGATCTCTGCCGCCTGCAGACGTTCGTGTTAATCACTGGGACCAGCGAGGCAGGTGCCGATGGCTGGCAGGGTGCGACGAGCGTGCCAGTGCTCCAGGCGGGATGAGCCCGCTAACGACAGCCCATTAGCCTGATCTCACTGCCGGGCACCACAGCGGAGAAGCCGATGCAGGATTCAGGCTGTGGAGGGAATTCATGGCAGCTGACAAGGCTTTGTGGAAAACAGGGCCTGCCAGACCAAGGCGGTGGCACTCGGTGGCTGGTAAAGGGGAGGGCGTCAATGTGAGGGAAACAGTCGCCCTCCCCAATGTCCCTGGAGCGGACGCTCAGGGGGTTCAGACCTGGCCGATCTCGGATCTCAGCACGTAGTTCTCAGTGGGGGATCGACGTGGTGACCAGGCTGGGGGAGGTCAGCGCTTTTATTGCACCGACTTCGGCTGGTGGCAGAGACGAGTTTGGAGCCCCCCCCCCCCCGCGCGCTCTCCTGAGGGGCTGTGTAGCAGACGTAGTTAGCGGGTTTCCTACGGCCCGTCCGAGGGGAAGGGCCTTTCGCACTCCAGACAGCGGGAGGAAAGGGGGGGAGCGGCTGGAGGGGGGCGCTGGGGGTTACAGGCACCTGCTTCCAAGTTTTCCCGGGGGGTGGGTGGGCTCAGCCCCAGGCCCCGCCCCCACTCCACCCCTGCCCTCCCCTGCCCCTCCTCTTCCTACCCAGTTCTGCCCCCTCCCCCGAGCACACCCCTCCCACACGCCAGAGAACAGCTGAGCCGGGGTGGGTGGGAGGGGGCAAGGGGGCGGATGCGCTGGGGGAGGGGGAGCTTGGCTGCGGGTGGGTGCTAACCCTGTGGATTGTTGCAATGAGCCATAAATCCAGGGTCCCTGCCATGAATTGACGCTCCCGGGCAGGTCTTTTGCAGGTGTGGGGCAGGTTTCCGCTAAGGCTGAGGAGGGCGAGGTCAGACATGGGGCGATTGCGTTGTGAGAAGTGCTCACCCCCAGGGCCAGGGGTCATTTGCTGCCGCGTTCCTTGGCGAGCCCAGTGATTGGCTGGTTTCACCCACCTGGCTGTTACTGGGGCATTGAGAGCGCTGGGTGGGGGGCACCTCGGGTTGTGATAGGCAAGTGTAGGACCCGGGATCTTGGAAGGTGGGTTGGGGGGGTGCTGCCCGTCGTAGCAGCGGAGGTTTTGCATCCGTTGCTCTGGCAGGGTCTGGCACGGCTCTGAGTGGTGTGCCCTGGTCTGCGGGTGCCTGATGCTGAGCGTGGAGAGGCTGGGGGTCGTCTGAAGGCCAGAGGGGGGCTCAGGAAAGATTTCTTCCATCGAGTGTGGGCTTGTAGTTGTTGGATGATGCCCCGTGCAGGTTCCAGTGTGGGGTGGGAGGCGACTGTGCGACTGGGGGTTTGTTTGGGGGGTTTCCCATATACTGAAGCAGGTTCTCTGGGTATGTGTTGGGCCTGTTCCATAAGGTGATCTATTTCCACGGGGAAGTGTCCTTGTTTGGTGACGGTGGTTCTAAGGTGTATCCCGGACTGTCTCCTTGGAGCTTGTTCTGTGGTGTCTGAGGGCCTGGCTGTAGCTACCAGGTCTCGGTGCGGCTGGGCTGGTGACTGGAGCGAGGAAGGGAGGTGGGGTGATCCGGGGGGTTCTTGTAGACAGTTGTCTGTAGGGTTCCATCGCTGAAGCTGATCTTGGTGCCCAGGAAGTTGACACCGGCGTGGGAGTGTGTGATGGCCGGGTGGTGGCTGTTGAAGGCGTGGTGGAAATCTACGAGGGGGTTCAGGCTCTTTGTCCGGAGGATGAAAATACCATTGATGTTCCTCAGGTATATCAGTGGGTCCAGGGTGCGTTTGTTCAGAAATTCTTTCTCCGGGTGCCCATGAAAAGGTTGGCGTGTTGAGGAGCCATCCTAGGATCCAGGGTTGGACAAAGCCTTTGTTGTGGAAGGTAAAGTTGTTCTGTGTGAGGATGAAGTGGCTGAGTTTGGCGACGTGGTTGGGGTGGAGATCTGAGCGTTGTCCGTTGTCTCATAGCTTTGTGAGGCAGGCAGCCATGCCGCCATTGTGCGGGACGTGGGTGTCGAGGGAGGTGACAGCCATGGTGACCAGGACGGTGTTCTGGGGGAGGTTCTTCATGCTGCAGAGTTTCGGGAGGAAGTCGGTTGTGTCCTGGCCCTTTGTGTGGTGAGTGGCTTGAGGCTGGTTTCTAGGTGCCCTGATGCCTCTTCAGTAAAAGTCTGGGGCCAGCTACGCTGGGTCTGCCAGGGTCCCAGGTTCGAGAGTCCTGGGGCCCATGTAGAATGTGCTGGGGGCTGAGGTTGTAGCATTTCTCTTGGATTGTTTGGGGAAGGATTTGCTGATCTCAAATCCCTGGGTGAATTGTAGGCGGCGCTGTCGGAGAGGCATGGGATCCGGGGCTGTGGGACCGAGAGGAGCAGGGAGGGGATTTGACCTCTGCATACAGCACTGGGGAATCCTGCATCCAGTCCTGGTGTCCACATTTTATAAAAGATTTTCAAAATGGGAGGGTGCTGAATAGAGCCACAAAAATGGCTTGTGGGCTGGAGAAAATGCCTGACAGTGAGAGACTTAAAGAGCTCAATCCCGTTAGTGCTCAGAAGAGGTGACTGAATTGCCATGTGAAACCTGATGAGGTTCAACAAGGACAAGTGCAGAGTCCTGCACTTAGGACGGAAGAATCCCATTCACTGCTACAGACTAGGGACCGACTGGCTAGGCAGCAGTTCTGCAGAAAAGGACCTGGGGGTCACAGTGGATGAGAAGCTGGATAGGAGTCAACAGTGTGCTCTTGTGTACTAGATGACAGAACCAGGAGCAATGGTCTCAAGTTGCGGGGTGGGGGTGGGGGTTGGATATTAGGAAACACTTTTTCACTAAGGGGGTGGTGAAGCACTGGAATGGGTTACCTAGTGTTGTACTTAAAGTACTGCACAGGATCTTTTCAGGGGGAATAAGGCAAAGCCCCACATTCATTGGTAATACATAGAATCATAGAATCTCAGGGTTGGAAGGGACCTCAGGAGGTATCTAGTCCAACCCCCTGCTCAGAGCAGGACCAATCCCCAACTAAATCATCCCAGTCAGGGCTTTATCAAGCCTGACCTTAAAAACCTCTAAGGATGGAGTGTCCACCACCACCCTAAGGAACCCATTCCAGTGCTTCACCACCCTCCTAGTGAAAAAGTTTTGCCTAATATCCAACCTAGACCTCCCCCACTGCAACTTGAGACCATTGCTCCTTGTTCTGTCATCTGCTACCACTGAGAACAGTCTAGATCCATCCTCTTTGGAACCCCCTTCCAGGTAGTTGAAAGCAGCTATCAAATCCCCCCTCATTCTTCTCTTCTGCAGACTAAACAATCCCAGTTCCTTCAGCCTCTCCTCATAAGTCATGTGCTCCAGCCCCCTAATCATTTTTGTTGCCCTCCGCTGGACTCTTTCCAATTTTTCCACATCCTTCTTGTAGTGTGGGGCCCAAAACTGGACACAGTATTCCAGATGAGGCCTCACCAATGTCGAATAAAGGGGAACGATCACGTTCCTCGATCTGCTGGCAATGCCCCTACTTATACAGCCCAAAATGCCGTTAGCCTTCTTGGCAACAAGAGCACACTGTTGACTCATATCCAGCTTCTCGTCCACTGTGACCCCTAGGTCCTTTTCTGCAGAACTGCTACCTAGCCATTCGGTCCCTAGTCTGTAGCAGTGCATGGGATTCTTCCGTCCTAAGTGCAGGACTCTGCACTTGTCCTTGTTGAACCTCATCAGGTTTTTTTTGGCCCAATCCTCTAATTTGTCTAGGTCCCTCTGTATCCTATCCCTACCCTCCAGTGTATCTACCACTCCTCCCAGTTTAGTGTCATCTGCAAACTTGCTGAGGGTGCAGTCCACGCCATCCTCCAGATCATTAATAAAGATGTTGAACAAAACCGGCCCCAGAACCGACCCTTGGGGCACTCCACTTGAAACCAGCTGCCAACTAGACATGGAGCCATTGATCACTACCCGTTGAGCCCGACCATCTAGCCAGCTTTCTATCCACCTTACAGTCCATTCATCCAGCCCATACTTCTTTAACTTGCTGGCACGAATACTGTGGGAGACCATATCAAAAGCTTTGCTAAAGTCAAGGAATAACACGTCCACTGCTTTCCCCTCATCCACAGAGCCAGTTATCTCCTCATAGAAGGCAATCAGGTTAGTCAGGCATGACTTGCCCTTGGTGAATCCATGCTGACTGTTCCTGATCACTTTCCTCTCCTCTAAGTGCTTCAGAATTGATTCCTTGAGGACCTGCTCCATGATTTTTCCAGGGACTGAGGTGAGGCTGACTGGCCTGTAGTTCCCCGGATCCTCCTCCTTCCCTTTTTTAAAGATGGGCACTACATTGCCCTTTTTCCAGTCATCCGGGACCTCCCCTGATTGCCATGAGTTTTCAAAAATAATGGCCAATGGCTCTGCAATCACATCCGCCAACTCCTTCGGATGCAGCACATCCGGCCCCATGGACTTGTGCTCGTCCAGCTTTACTAAATAGTCCAGAACCACTTCTTTCTCCACAGAGGGCTGGTCACCTTCTCCCCATATTGTGCTGCCCAGTGCAGCAGTCTGGGAGCTGACCTTGTCTGTGAAGACAGAGGCAAAACAAGCATTGAGTACATTAGCTTTTTCCACATCCTCTGTCACTAGGTTGCCTCCCTCATTCAGTAAGGGGCCCACACTTTCCTTGATTTTCTTCTTGTTGCTAACATACCTGAAGAAACCCTTCTTGTTACTCTTAACATCTCTTGCTAGCTGCAACTCCAAGTGTGATTTGGCCTTCCTGATTTCACTCCTGCATGCCTGAGCAATATTTTTATACTCCTCCCTGGTCATTTGTCCAATCTTCCACTTCTTGTAAGCTTCTTTTTTTGCGTTTAAGATCAGCAAGGATTTTACTGTTTAGCCAAGCTGGTCGCCTGCCATATTTACTATTCTTTCTACACGTCGGGATGGTTTGTTCCTGCAATCGCAATAAGGATTCTTTAAAATACAGCCAGTTCTCCTGGACTCCTTTTCTCCCTCATGTTATTCTCCCAGGGGATCCTGCCCATCTGTTCCCTGAGGGAGTCAAAGTCTGCTTTTCTGAAGTCCAGGGTCCGTATTCTGCTGCTCTCCTTTCTTCCTTGTGTCAGGATCCTGAACTCGACCATCTCATGATCACTGCCTCCCAGGTTCCCATCCACTTTTGCTTCCCCTACTAGTTCTTCCCTGTTTGTGAGCAGCAGGTCAAGAAGAGCTCTGCCCCTAGTTGGTTCCTCCAGCACTTGCACCAGGAAATTGTCCCCTACACTTTCCAAAAACTTCCTGGATTGTCTGTGCACCGCTGTATTGCTCTCCCAGCAGATATTGGGGTGATTAAAGTCTCCCATGAGAACCAGGGCCTGCGATCTAGCAACTTCTGTTAGTTGCTGGAAGAAAGCCTCGTCCACCTCATCCCCCTGGTCTGGTGGTCTATACCAGACTCCCACCACGACATCCCCCTTGTTGCTCACACTTCTCAACCTAATCCAGAGACTCTCAGGTTTTTCTGCAGTTTCATACCGGAGCTCTGAGCAGTCATACTCCTCTCTTACATACAGTGCAACTCCCCCACCTTTTCTGCCCTGCCTGTCCTTCCTGAACAGTTTATATCCATCCATGACAGTACTCCAGTCATGTGAGTTATCCCACCAAGTCTCTGTTATTCCAATTGCATCATAGTTCCCTGACAGTGCCAGGACTTCCAGTTCTCCCAGCTTGTTTCCCAGGCTTCTTGCATTTGTGTATAGGCACTTAAGATAACTCCTCGACGTCCCTCTTTCTCAGCATGAGACAGGAGTCCTCCCCCCTTGCGCTCTCCTGCTTGTGCTTCCTCCCAGGATCCCATTTCCCCACTTACCTCAGGGCTTTGGTCTCCTTCCCCCGGTGAACCTAGTTTAAAGCCCTCCTCACTAGGTTAGCCAGCCTGCTAGCGAAGATGCTCTTCCCTCTCTTCGTTAGGTGGAGCCCGTCTCTGCCTAGCACTCCTCCTTCTTGGAACACCATCCCATGGTCGAAGAATCCAGAGCCTTCTCATGTATCATCAAAAACAACAAATCAACACTACATGTATCAATCAACACTGTATCATATGCATATGAGATATATTACACTCATGCACTCACACACACAAGCACACTCCGTCTTGTTGTTGTTACCAACTAGTTGCTCCCCTTAACTGCACTGACCAGGTGAGTTAGATGGGAGAGGGGGTGGAGCCGGGCTTCTGCGGATCCGGGTCGATGCTCCCATGTTGACAAGAGGAGACCCGGGGTCCTCTGCAAGACACCTCACATTTATAGCAGCTTCCCTCTCATGCCGATCTGTACCAGATTCAAAATCTGTGTCTGTGTCAATTGGTCCTTTGTGCTGCTCCCTCTGGGAGTTGTCCCAATGCTGCAAAGAGGGTGTTTTCAAAAGAAGGTGCTGGCGTCTAACCCCCAAGGCCCTCAGTGTGTCTGATCTTCTTCAGTGAGCCCACTTGACAGGTTTTATTGTCCTTGGGTCTGGCTCCCAGCCCCTCTCCAACTGTTGCAGCTGCCTGGAGGTGCTGCCTTCCACGCCTTTACTCATTCACACCTCGTTCATTCAACAGGGCAATTGATGGGCGTGGGGGGGGGGGGGATCTTAGTCTATTCTTAGCAAAGAGACATTTTCCTTCTATCTTATTCTATCCTTAGGGGCTATAACATTATACCAAGGGCAATGCAAAGTTTCTACATGAGGCTTTGATACCAAGTTTCCATATACCAAGGCTCATCAATACAAGGTTTCTATATGAAGCTTTGATACCAAGTCTCATGAAAACAGAGGTCACACGAGGGTAGACCCACTACAAGGTTATCTGAAGAGGCACAATGTAAAGTCATATGAAAAGTATCAGAGATTTATCTACACTAAGGAGGGTGGTGAAGCACTGGAATGGGTTACCTAAGGAGGTGGTGGAATCTCCATCCTCAGGAGCGGCGCCAGGGTTTTTGCCGCCCTAGGCGGCCGCGCTCCTCCTCTGAGCATTCGGTGGCGAGGGGTCCTTCCGCTCCGGGTCTTCGGCGGAAATTCGACGGCAGGTCCTTCACTAGCTCCAGGACCTGCCACCGAATTTCCGCCGAGGATGGCAAAATGCTGCCCCCCCCCAAATCCTGCCGCCCTAGGTGACCGCCTAGGGTCGCCTAGTGGAAGCGCCGGCCCTGTCCATCCTTAGAGGTGTTTAAGGCCCAGCTTGACAAAGCCCTGGCTGGGATGATTTAGTTGGGGTTGGTCTTGCTTTGAGCAGGGGGTGGGACTAGATACCTCCTGAGGTCCCTTCCAACCCTGCTAGTCTGTGATTCTAAGTACACTCAGGAAGGAAGTGCACGTAGGAAGGAAAACTCAGATGCACAAGTACAAACTGGGACTAACTGGCTCGGTGGCAGCGCCACTGGACAGGATCTGGGGGTTACAGTGGATCACAAATTGAAGATGAATCAGCGATGTGATGCAGTTGAGAAAAAGGCGACTCTCATTCTGAGTGGATGAACAGGAGCGTCGTATGTCAGACATGGGAGGTCACTGTCCCGCTCTGCTCAGCACTGGGGAGGCCTCAGCTGGACCCTGTGTCCAGTTCTGGGCCCTGCACTTCAGGAAGGATGTGGGCAAACTGGAGAGAGTCCAGAGGAGAGCAACAAACCTGATCAAAGGTTTAGAGCCGTGGTTCTCATCCAGGGGTACGCGTACCCTGGGGGCATACAGGGGTCTTCCGGGGGAGACATCAGCTCATTCTAGGGATTTGCCTAGTTTTACAACAGGCTACAGAAAAGCACTAGCGAAGTCAGTGCAAACTAACGTTTCATACAGACACTGACTTGTTTCCACTGCTCTACATACCACACACTGCAATGTAAGTACAATAGTTACATTCCAATCGATTTATTTGATAATTATATGGGGAAGTCAGCAATTGTCAGTAACCGTGTGCCTTGACACTTCTGTATGTTATGTCTGATTTTGTAAGCGAGTCAATGTTGAGGTTTTTGAGACGAGTTTTGAGTGGTTCAATGAGGTGAAACTTGGGGGTATGCAGGACAAATCAGCCTCCTGCAAGAGGTACAGTCGTCTGGAAAGGTTGGTTTAGAAAACCTGCCTTGTGAGGGAAGGTGAAAAACCTGGGCATGTTTAGTCTGGAGAAGAGACGACTGAGGGGGAACCCGAGAACAGGCTGCCACCTGCGAAGGGGTGTTACAGAAGGACAGGGATTGATTGTTCTCCATGTGCAAAAACTATAACTGGGTTCAAAAAAGAACTAGGTACGTTCCTGGAGGATAGGTCCAGCAATGGCTATTTGCCAGGATGGTGAGGGATGTGCTCTGGAAGTCCCTAATTCCCAAACCGCCAACTGCCAGAAACTGGGACTGGGCGACAGGGGATGGATCACTTGATGATTCCCTGTTCTGTTCATTCCCTCTGCGGCACCTGACACTGGCCACTGTCAGAAGACAGAACACTGGGCTGGATGGACCTTTGGTCTGACCCAGTGTGAGGTGCTGCCCGTGGGAGCCAGGTGAGGTCACTCAATCAGGGCGAACTGCAAACAGAACGGGGCAAACAAACCCCCAACGCTGGTGGATCTTCCAATACTTAGATTTACCAACCAGCACAGAACAGCTCCTGTATCACCTCACTGGTTTCTCAGACGTCCAAACAACGCAGTTCCCTTAACGTGCCCAGCCTCAGGCCTCCGTCCAGACACACCTGTCAGATATGATGATGATTACTGAAAATCTTATCTCATCCTATAAAAGAAAAGTTCTTCCAAAGGGTCAGCCACATACCCAGGTCCAGTTATAACTTAGATCTTACCCAAAATACACACTATAGTCCATTCTTATTAACTAAACTAAAATTTATTAAAAAAGAAAAGAGAGAGAGCGTTGGTTAAAAGATCAATATACAGACAGACTTGAATTCAATTCTTGAGGTTCAGGTACATAGCAGAGGTGAGCTTGTAGTTGCCAAAAGTCCTTTTAGAAATAGTCCAGAGGTTATAGTCCAATGTCCATGTTCAGGGTGGCTCCAGTCAGTGACTGGGGATCTCAATCTTTGTGGCTTAAGGTTTCCTCCTCTTGAAACCCAAAGCAGATCTGAGATGAAGCAGGATTGTGTCCCAGGGTTTTTATACATTTCCAGCAGCCTTTTGGCCTGAGAAAACAATAGGCTTAATTCTCCTTCCAAACATCCTGGCAATTAGCACAGGGTAATTTAGCCATGAAACAGTTCAGATACAGGTACCACAACCTTCAAAGAGACATAGAGACAATAATACTATTTCCCTCAAGTGTCTTCCTAAATATTCCTTTTTTGATCTTTGAATCAAAGCTATAGCACTCTATGCATACGAAGAAGTGAGGTTTTTACTCACAAAAGCTTATGCCCAAATAAATCAGTTAGTTTTTAAGGTGCCACCAGACTCCTTGTTGTTTTTGTAGATACAGACTAACACGGCTACCCCCTGACAATAGACAGACTTGTTTGCTTACATCACAAGACCTGAGCAAACACCAACTCTTTTACCTCTAACAATACCGGCTGCGTTTCAAAGCTCTGTTTATTTACAGATCTTCCTAACCAGTCTCTAAAGTTGGGCCCTGGGTTAGGTCAGGCTGGGAGTTGATTAACTCTTTCTATCCCTGTCACCTTTCAATGAGATATTATATCACACTCCGAACGTCACACCCAGTCTGGCCAGTCTTGTGTTTTTGTGTTCCACTGGAGGCAGGACGAGCAGTATTGGGCTTAATCTGCAGCCAGGGAGATTGAGGTTCGCTATCGGGAAAAGCTTTCTAACTCCCAGGATAGCGAATCTCTGGAACAGGCGTCCAAGGGGGGCTGTGGGATCCGCAGCACTGGAGGGTTTGAAGAACAAGCTGGACAAACCCCTGTCCGGCTGGGTTATGGTTACTTGGCCCTGCCTCAGCGCCGGGGGCTGGACGTGATGATCTCTCCAGGGCCCCCCCAGCCCCTCATTGCCAGGAAGCTGTGATTCTGGACCTTCGTGGTCAGAAAACATCTGGCGCTAAGGGGCCCTTTAACCCAGTGGAGCCGGGCAGGAAAAGCCAGTGGCTGGACGCTGCAGCCCGACAGGCCCCGATGTCTGATGCCGCGAAGTGAGATCCTGTGCTCGACGCGGGGCCTGCTCGCATCGAGAGCTCCCAACGCGGCCGCCACTCGGGGCCAGCACAGGGACGGGCTGCGGGGACATAGGGTGGAACAAGGGACACGAAGCGGCTGGTGAGCAGGGGCCCAGCTGAGCCACCTTGGCCATTGTCTGGAGACCCAAGAACCGGCTGATGGAAACCACTGACCCCTTCCAGCTGAAGAGCACCCAGCACCGCTCTGCCCAGCCGCCCCGGGGGGTGTAACGTGCTGGCGCCCTGAGCAGCTTGTCTCCCAGGCAGAAACTCACACAGATAAGAATGGGGGTGGGGTGGGGGTGGGGAGGAGGGAATAGGGGGACTGGAGAATGTGGGAAATTTCTGTAATATTGTTATGAAAAAGGTGACTCAGTTTCCCCACTCACTCTGCACTGTGGGTGTGAAGGGGTTAATTTCTCCTCCGGGACAGGGCACTGGGTAGGAGTCCCGTAGGCAGCCGGCAATGAACTATCGAGAACAGTCCCCATGTGGCTGGAGCTGTGTGGGAGAGACCGTGGGGACCCAGGTCCAGGTATTCGCTGTTCACGCCCGCGGGACTCAGGGCTAAGAACCCGGCTGGATCCTGGAGGCTTTGGGCCAGAGGGGCAGCGGATGCTGCTGGCCGGAGGCTCACAGGAGCTCAGCTTTTCCCCGCTATCCTGGCTTGCAGGTGACCAATCGCGGCTGGTTTGCTGGGACAGGCTGTGCTGCGTCGCTTCGACACCGAGCGTGACGCTTGCCAGGTTTTACAGCGATGCAGCGAGAGCAAGAAAACATTGCCCAGCGGCCCGGGGCCTGGGCGGATTCTCCAGCACCGGCTGCAGCTCTGAGCCCAGCCTGGCTGTTCTGATTCAGACAGGAATTGACCCAGGGCAGGTCTCGCCTGGACTACCCAGACTGGGTGACCACTGCTGGCCTTGGCTCTGGTGGGCTAAGCTGCCCCCACCCTGAGCACCGGCTCCGCACTCCCGCTGGCCGGGAAGGACCGTGGGTGTGACCCACGCTGGCCGACCTGAGAGAGGGCGTGGGGAGTCTTTCCTCCCAGCTGCAGCTACATGCACCAGGACAGTGGTGGGGTCCTGCAATGGACGTGGCGTGTTCTCTTCCCCGCCTGAAGCCAGAAGGGCTTTCCTGAGAGCCCACGGGGAGGGCGAAGAGAGGGAAGAGCCGAGCACTCGGCCAGCACAAGCTCCAGACGCTGCGAAGAAAATCGAGGAGCCAAAGGACCCGGAGAGAAGAAATTCGTGACTTGCCTGGACACCAGTGCTGGGAGCCGGGGAGCAAACGGCGAATTGGAATAGCTCATCGAGGAGCATAAATTCCATCTAGTTGGTGTCACTGAAACCTGGTGGGTGAGTTGCACGGTCGGAGCGTTCAAATCGCTGCTCAGGACCTAGGATGGTGTGGGCAGAAGGGGAGGGGCACTGTCAGAAATGGCCGTGCCTGCTGTGACGAAGTGGGACTGTTCTTAATGTTTCCTCTGAATACTGTGTGGGTGCCTCAGTTTCCCCTATGCATTTCTTAAGTCTCTAGGTGGTGGGGAAAGGCCAGTGTGCATAAATCACTGACACTCTGTCTCCCTGGCAACAAATGGCCAGGGCCCCTTCCCCCCCTGCAAGGAAATAGCTAAAGGTGAACAAAGAGATCAGGTGACCTCCTGGCCCAGGAAAGAGACAAAGCCCAGAGAAGGAGGGGCTGGAGGGGGTTTCAGAGTTGGAGCTACCTGGGGACTAGGAGTGAGGGCAGACGTGGGTGTCTGGCTCTCTGAACCCCATAATGGACCCGGCCGAAGGGTCCCGTTCGCCGCTGTACCTACAAGCTCTGTTTTAGCCCGTGTTCCTGTCATCTAATAAACCTCTGTGTTACTGGCTGGCTGAGAGTCACGTCTGACTGCGAAGTGGGGGTGCAGGACCCTCTGGCTCCCCCAGGACCCCGCCGGGGCGGACTCGCTGTGGGAAGCGCACGGAGGGGCAGATGCTGAATGCTCCCAGGAGAGACCCAGGAGGTGAAGCCGTGTGAGCTTCTTGCCCTGGAGACAGTCTGCTCCGAGGGCGAGGAGGCTCCCAGAGTCCTGCCTGGCTTTGTGGGGAGCAGTCCCAGAGCATCACCCGGGGACTCCATGACACCTGCGTCCCAGGCGCTGCTCACCCAGAAGAAAATGGCCTGGAATGCACCTGGCTCAGTGTCTGGGCAGATAACGCTTACGAGGGGCTGTTAGCTGGTGTCTGCCCTGGAGCCCAAATCCCCTGGGGACGAGGCTGAGCCGATCGTTCCGCACCATCCACACCATGCAGGGGGAAAGTGGCGCGATCGGGGGGGACTTCGGTCTGAGGAACACATGCTGGGGGGCGCATGCTGCCCGCCCTGAAACACCCTGTGGATTTCTCCATACAACAGATGGCAATTGCTAACTCCAGACACGGTGCAGCCAACAGGGGATTCTCTGAGCCCTTGTCAGAGAGAGAGAGAAAGGAGCCGATCACAGCACTTACAAGTAATGGAAGCTTAGGGACGAGTGATCCTGACTTGATCACCTTTGTAATGTGTGAGCAGAATAAAGTCCAGAGCAGTGAGAGAGATACTGGGATCTTTACTAGGGACAATTCCACAAAGTTGCAGACAGTTATGAGCCAGATCACCTGGGAGGAAAATTTAATTAGAAAATGGGAATGATAATTGGGATTAATTTAAGAGCATTTACTAGATTCCCAAAGCCACCATCCCACAGTGGAGGAAGAAGGCCGTGCTGGTTAAAAGACGGCCTGGTTTAGAGGGAAAGTGAAGGTAGCTATAAAAATTATATATGTATAAAACAAATGGAAGAAAGGGGAAGTTGATACTAATGAATACAAATCAGAAGTTAGGAATTGTAGAAAACTGAAAAGGGAAGCCAAGGGACACAAGGAGAAATCTCTGGCCAAGGGAGTTAAGGACAATAAGGAGTTCTTAAAATATGTTAGGAATAATAAGAATTCTGACAATGGTATTGGTCCATTACTAGATGGAAAAGGTAGAATTATCGATAATAATGCAGAAAAAGCAGAAGTGTCCAGTGAATGTTTCTGTTCTGTATTTGGGGGAAAAACAGATCACATAGTCTCATCATATGAGATAACACTCTTCCCATCCCACTCGTGTCTCTGGAGGATGTTAAACAGCAGCTACTAAAGTCAGACACTGTTTAAATCAGGGGTTCAAGCGCACTTGCGTTTAAGAGTTTTGAAAGAGCTGGCTGAGGAGCTCACAGGCCCGTCAATAAGCTTTGGAGCACTGGGGACTTCCCAGAGACTGGAAGAAAGCGAATGTTGGGCCAGTTTTTAAAAAGGTAAATGGATGACCTGCGAAATTACAGGCCTGTCTCCCTGACATGGATCTCGGGCAAGATAATGGAGCAGCCGATACAGGACCCAGTTAATACGGAATTAAAAGTGTCTAGTATCATTAATGCCAATCACCAGGGGTTTATGGAAAATAGAGCCTCTCAAACTAACTTGTATCAGAGGGGTAGCCGTGTTAGTCTGAATCTGTAAAAAGCAACAGAGGGTCCTGTGGCACCTTTGAGACTAACAGAAGTATTGGGAGCATAAGCTTTCGTGGGTAAGAACCTCACTTCTTCAGATGCAAGTAATGGAAATCTCTAGAGGCAGGTATAAATCAGTGTGGAGATAACGAGGTTAGTTCAATCAGGGAGGGTGAAGTGCTCTGCTAGCAGTTGAGGTGTGAACACCAAGGGAGGAGAAATGGCTTCTATAGTTGGATAGCCATTCACAGTCTTTGTTTAATCCTGATCTGATGGTGTCAAATTTGCAAATGAACTGGAGCTCAGCAGTTTCTCTTTGGAGTCTGGTCCTGAAGTTTTTTTGCTGTAAGATGGCTACCTTTACATCTGCTATAGTGTGGCCAGGGAGGTTGAAGTGTTCTCCTACAGGTTTTTGTATATTGCCATTCCTGATATCTGACTTGTGTCCATTTATCCTCTTGCATAGTGACTGTCCAGTTTGGCCAATGTACATAGCAGAGGGGCATTGCTGGCATATGATGGCATATATAACATTGGTGGACGTGCAGGTGAATGAGCCGGTGATGTTGTAGCTGATCTGGTTAGGTCCTGTGATGGTGTTGCTGGTGTAGATATGTGGGCAGAGTTGGCATCGAGGTTTGTTGCATGGGTTGGTTCCTGAGTTAGAGTTGTTATGATGCGGTGCGTGGTTGCTGGTGAGAATATGCTTAAGGTTGGCAGGTTGTCTGTGGGCGAGGGCTGGCCTGCCTCCCAAGGTCTGTGAAAGTGAGGGATCATTGTCCAGGATGGGTTGTAGATCACTGATGATGCGTTGGAGAGGTTTAAGCTGAGGACTGCAGGTGATGGCCAGTGGAGTTCTGTTGGTTTCTCTTCTGGGCCTGTCTTGTAGCAGGAGGCTTCTGGGTACACGTCTGGCTCTGTTGATTTGTTTCTTTATTTCCTTGTGTGGGTATCGTAGTTTTGAGAATGCTTGGTGGAGATCTTGTAGGTGTTGGTCTCTGTCTGAGGGGTTGGAGCAGATGCGATTGTACCTCAGTGCTTGGCTGTAGACGATGGATCGTGTGGTGTGTCCGGGGTGGAAGCTGGAGGCATGAAGGTAGGCGTAGCGGTCGGTGGGTTTTCGGTACAGGGTGGTGTTAATGTGGCCATCGCTTATTTGTACGGTGGTGTCCAGGAAGTGGACCTCCCGTGTAGATTGGTCCAGGCTGAGGTTGATGGTGGGGTGAAGCTGTTGAAATCATGGTGGAATTCTTCCAGGGTCTCCTTCCCATGGGTCCAGATGATGAAGATGTCATCAATGTAGCGTAGGTAGAGAAGGGGCATGAGTGGACGAGAGCTGAGGAAGCGGCAGTCAAAAAAGCAAACAGAACGTTGGGAATCATTAAGAAAGGGATAGATAAGACAGAAAATGTCATATTGCCTCTATATAAATCCATGGTACGCCCACATCTTGAATGCTGCGTGCAGATATAGTCGCCCCATCTCAAAAAACATATATTGGACTTGGAAAAGGTTCAGAAAAGGGCAACAAAAATGATTAGGGGTGTGGAACAGCTGCCGTATGAAGAGAGATTAATAAGACTGGGACTTTTCAGCTTGGAAAAGAGACGACTAAGGGGGGATATGATAGAGGTCTATAAAATCATGGTGTAGAGAAAGTAAATAAGGAAGTGTTATTTACTCCTTCTCATAACACAAGAACTGGGGGTCACCAAATGAAATAGGCAGCAGGTTTAAAACAAACAAAAGGAAGTATTTCTTCACACAACGCACAGTCAACCTGTGGAACTCTTTGCCAGAGGATGTTGCGAAGGCCAAGAGTATAACAGGATCCAAAAAAGAACTAGATAAGTTCCTGGAGGATCGGTCCATCAATGGCTATTAGCCAGGATGGGCAGGGAGGGTGTCCCTAGCCTCTGTTTGCCAGAAGCTGGGAATGGGCGACGGGGGATGGATCACTTGATGATTCCCTAAAAAAACAACAAGGAGTCTGGTGGCACCTTAAAGACTAACAGATTTATTTGGGCATAAGCTTTCGTGAGTAAAAACCTCATTTCTTCAGATGCGTAGAGTGAAAGTTACAGATGCAGGCATTATATACTGACACATGGAGAGCAGGGAGTTACTTCACAAGTGGAGAACCAGTGTTGACAGGGCCAATTCAATCAGGGTGGATGTAGTCCACTCCCAATAATAGATGAGGAGGTGTCAATTCCAGGAGAGGAAAAGCTGCTTCTGTAATGAGCCAGCCACTCCCAGTCCCTGTTCAAGCCCAGATTAATGGTGTTAAATTTGCAAATGAATTTTAGTTCTGCTGTTTCTCTTTGAAGTCTGTTTCTGAAGTTTTTTTGTTCAATGACAGTGACTTTCAAATCTGTAATAGAATGACCAGGGAGATTGAAGTGTTCACTTACTGGCTTGTGTATGTTACCATTCCTGATGTCTGATTTGTGTCCATTTATTCTTTTGCGGAGGGACTGTCCGTTTTGGCCAATGTACATGGCAGAGGGGCATTGCTGGCACATGATGGCATATATGACATTAGTGGATGTGCAGGTGAATGAGCCCCTGATGGTGTGGCTGATGTGGTTGGGTCCTCTGATGCTGTTGCCAGAGTAGATATGGGGACAGAGTAGGCAACGAGGTTTGCTACAGGGATAGGTTCCTGGGTTGGTGTTTCTGTTGTGTGGTGTGTAGTTGCTGGTGAGTATTTGCTTCAGGTTGGGGGGTTGTCTGTAAGCGAGGACTGGCCTGCCTCCCAAGGTCTGTGAGAGTGAGGGATCATTTTCCAGGATAGGTTGTAGATCGTGGATAATGTGCTGGAGAGGTTTTAGCTGGAGGCTGTATGTGATGGCCAGTGGTGTTCTGTTATTGTCCTTGTTGGGCCTGTCCTGCAGTAGGTGATTTCTGGGTACTCGTCTGGCTCTGTCAATCTGTTTCCTCACTTCCCCAGGTGGGTATTGTAGTTTTACGAATGCTTGATAAAGATCTTGTAGGTGTTTGTCTCTGTCTGAGGGGTTGGAGCAAATTCGGTTGTATCTTAGGGCTTGGCTGTAGACAATGGATCGTGTGATGTGTCTTGGGTGGAAGCTGGAGGCATGTAGGTACGTATAGCCGTCAGTAGGTTGGAATAGGGATTGGGAGTGGCTGGCTCACTACAGAAGCAGCTTTTCCTCTCCTGGAATTGACACCTCCTCATCTATTATTGGGAGTGGACTACATCCACCCTGATTGAATTGGCCCTGTCAACACTGGTTCTCCACTTGTGAAGTAACTCCCTGCTCTCCATGTGTCAGTATATAATGCCTGCATCTGTAACTTTCACTCTATGCATCCGAAGAAGTGAGGTTTTTACTCATGAAAGCTTATGCCCAAATCAATCTGTTAGTCTTTAAGGTGCCACCAGACTCCTTGTTGTTTTTGTAGATACAGACTAACACGGCTACCCCCTGATACTTGATGATTCCCTGTTCTGTTCATTCCCTCTGGGGCACCTGGCATTGGCCACTGTTGGAAGACAGGATACTGGGCTAGATGGACCTTTGGTCTGACCCAGTCTGGCCGGTCAGATGTTCTCATGTGGTGCATAATCAGGTAAACAAGAGCTCCCCGTGCAATGCAGGGGCCAGAGGGCTGACGCGACCCTGAGCTGCACAAACAGCCTGGAATAGCAGCAGGGAGGTTATCTGGCCACCGTACGTGGCACTGCTGCGCCACGGCTGGAGTCCGGTGCCCCGTTCTGGTGCCCCCATTCCAGAGGGATGTTGGTGAATCGGAGAGGGGTCGAGAAGAGCCGCGAGTGATTAAAGGGTTCGAAAAGAGAGAGACTCACGGAGCAGCGTCTCGTTAGCATCACGAAGGGCTGACGATCCCACCTGGGGATCAGTGATTTCGCCCCGGGCTGCTCAGCCGGGCAGAGGAGGGTCTGATGGGTCCCAGGGCTGGGAGCTGAAGCCAGACGCACTCAGCCTGGCCAGCAGGGAGGGGATAAACCACTGGCGGATTCTCCGCCCCTGACAACGCCCCCAGGGATGTTTCTCTGCCCTAGGGATGGTCTTGGGGCAGGTCTGGCCAGGCCAGGCCAGGTGATCACAATGGGGGAGTTTGCCCCGCACAGCTGCTGGGCGGAGGGAGGAGACACTGCGGGGGCGGGGCGAGGGGGGAGCCTGGCGTGGGGGGGACAGGCAGGGAAAGGGAGGGGGGAGGAGACACTGCAGTGGGGGGGACGATGAGCGGGGAGAAGACTCTGGGGGAACAGGAGGGGGCGGACCCCGGGGCTCAGTCTGTCCCTGCAGAGATGTGCCTGGGACTCCGGCTGTGACCCTGTCGGTATTGCCCCTTGTGACGAACTGGGACTGTTGTTGCTGGGGTCTGTGAATACTGACAGGGGAGTGTGGCTAGGATAGTCTGCATTGGGGGATGGGAGTCTGCCCGAAGGAGAATACCTGAGCGTGTAACATGAGAACCCAGGAAGGGGTTGGAGGCCAGGTGACACCTTGGCCCGGGAAACTGAACAAAGGCTGTGGGAGGGGTCGCTGAAGGAGAGTTTCAGGAGCTGGCTGGTGAGATGGCAGACGGGTCTCTGACCCCCCCAAGGGGGCTGGGGCGCCCTGGGACCCCAAGATGGACCTAACCGAGGGGGGATCCTGTTGTCTGTGCCTGCAAGACCTGTCTTGGACTGTATTCCTGTCGTCTAAATAAACCTTCTGCTTTACTGGCTGGCTGAGAGTCATGGTGAATCGCAGGAAGCCGGGGATGCAGGGCCTTGTCGCCCCCCCACTCCGTGACAACCCCCCCCAGCTGTTTATGGGGCTGGTGCTGCTGCACAGCGCCCCCCCAGGGAAGGGAGAGAACCAGCATTGCTCCCCCACAAAGGTCCCTATGAGGTGCGAACCAAGCGGGCGGGGCCCTGGGCTGCTATAGCCTCACACCCAGCCCCCCCCACCACGCCCTTCCCGACACTGCACTGCTCCGTCCCGGCTGCACCTGGGGCTGGAGATGAGGCGCACCTGGGGTGTGGGATGGTGGCAGGATGGGGGGTTGGGGAGCAGCACAAGGGTGGGGGCGTACAGCAGGGGGCGGGGGTTGGGGAGCCCTGCTGGCTGAGGGGTGCAGTGGGGGGCGGGGGATGGGGAGCCCTGCTGGCTGAGGGGTGCAGTGGGGGGCGGGGGTTGGGGAG
>NW_023260499.1:0-57906 GCF_013100865.1 Trachemys scripta elegans | reverse complement strand
CTGAGTTGGCACTCTCAGTTGGGTTCCGCCAGAACCGCATTGTCACACTGCCGTTGGTCAACAAAGTAGTATTTAAAAACAAAATATGTATGAGTTCTGGCCCTTGCTACTTACTCAGCTAAAAACTCTGACTGGACTCCGAGGAGAGTTTTGCTTGTACCAGGGGTATATTATTTGTATTATCATAGCTCCTGTATAATGTTAGGACACAGTGTGACAAATTTTAAATGCAGAAAACACACATTTGCTACAGGTATTAACCAGAGAGATCCAATGCTCTGCCATGCATTGTGATTTCATTTTATTTTGACAAAACTATCTTCTATTACTTTTGGGGCCAGGCCATGCCCTGAAGAGATACAAAAAGAGGGGGACTGTGCAACCAGCCACTCTTCAGCTCCATGGAAAATGAGGCAAGAGAGAGAATAAAGCTCCTGAGCTTATATGATTTTTCTGCATGGCCTTCACATGAATTGGTGGGCCCGGGTGGCTGGGCTGGACCTCCCAGTTATATGGGTCCAGTGGAGTTCAGCTGCCTGGGAGCCCACTGGGCACTAGAGCCACAGCAAAGGAGCAGGTTGTCTATGTGTATGGTTGGGGCCTCCTGTAGATCCCTTGGGCTCTGACATATTTGGAGGCTAACTCAATGGCCTACTACTCACAGTGAGGGAGGGAACCCTGCCTCTTTCATGAGATGTTTGCATGCATGTGCAAGGGAGACTTCCACTAAGGAATCCTTATGAATTCTTTCTCCCCCTCAGCGGGCCAATTCCATGATGTTTTTCTGCAAGAGAGTGTGACCTGGGTCTTCATTAGGGGAATATACAGTAGAACCTCAGAGTTACGAACACCAGAGTTAGAACTGATCGTTCAACCACACACCTCATTTGGAACTGGAAGGACGCAATCAGGAAGCAGCAGAGACCAAACAAAAAACCAAACAAAGCAAATACAGTACTGTATTAAATGTAAACAAACAAAGCAAATACAGTACTGCATTAAATGTAAAAATAAAGGGAAAGTTTAAAAAAAGATTTGCCAAGATAAGGAAACCGTTTCCGTGCTTGTTGCATTTAAATTAAGATGGTTAAAAGCAGCATTTTTCTTCTGCATAATAAAGTTTCAAAGCTGCATTAAGTCAATGTTCAGTTGTAAACTTTCGAAAGAACAATCAATGTTTTGTTCCGAGTTACAAACAGCCTCCATTCCCAAAGTGTTTGTAACTCTGAGGTTCTACTGTACATGTTTAGTTGCTACAGAGTTAACAACTACTCTTCCAGTAATAATTGTGACTAGTGGCTTGAACAGTGGACTGGGACCCAGGAGACCTTGGTTTTATTCCTAGCTCTGCCATTGTCCTACTGGGTGACTTCAGGCAAGTCAATGCCCTCCCTGTGCCTCAGTTTTTCCATCTGTAAAATAGGGATAATGTTACTGACCTCCTTGGAAAAGTGCTTTGAGATGTGCTGTGGAAAAGCCTATGTATTATTTTTCTTCTGACCTTATATACAGACATGTATTCCCATCAAAGTCACTTTGAGTTTGGTGTATTACAGGTAGAAAATGGCCCTAGGTTTACGTTTGTGGAAGTTTCTTGATGATACAGTAATTCAAAATTCTAATAATTCTAGTAATTCTAACAGCTTATGTTCAGTTGAAAATCTAATAAAAACAATTTAAAAAATAAATTGACAATATATTTCTGTTTCTTTATTGCTTTTGATGTTTTGATGTTTTAGGTCTTTAATTATTTGTGAAATCACCCAGAGCAACTGGGATCAAGGCTTTATTTTCTTGTGATTATAAATTTAAATGAATCAAAATAAATAAGTCTCAAAAAGGGAGTTACATATATTGATGAGAGATTTTTTAAATCCTATTATTAAGTAAATGGAATGCTGAGAGAGAATTCAAACAAACAATCTGAGTGGGCAGTGTACAAGGCAGTAATTCTTTATAAATACCATGTACAGATCAACTCAACCTCCAGAACCCATAAATCACACACCTATTTCCCTTGCCCATCTTACAATACCATGAACATCCTCAGTGTAGAGCAGTGGTTTTCAACCGTTTTTCATTTGTGTACCTCTAAAAATTTTCAAATGGTAGTGCAGACCCCTTTGGAAATATTTAATGACCTAATTAAATAGAACTTCATAATGAACCATTCCGAGATCTTTATTGGACATCATATTTATCATGATTGTGAGCTGTTAATATAATTTTATTATTTTTTAAATTATATAGTGGCAGTATATTTGCATGGTGCTTCACAAGCCATGGCCCTGATCCTGCAAATACTTATACATGTGCTCAACTTTAAAGTTCAGGAGTAGTCCCTTTGACTTCAATGGAGATATTGATCTATTTAAAGTTATGTACAAGTATAAGTACTTACAGGATCAAGACCGTAGGGCTGGCCCAGGTAGCACAGAGCATGCCCACCCGTAAACCATTGTAGAGGCATGGAAAGGGAAGGAGGAACACAGCAGCTATTTGGGGCTTGTGGATGGCCAATAGAGGTCCACTGGAGCCAGGGCACCCTGGAACTGCTCTAAATTGGGCCAGGCAGGCTGCAAGACAACCCAAAAATAAAAGAGAGGCACATATAGTGGCTTAAAGCTACCTGTGTCCTATCCTCCTGCATCTGGATCAAGCACAGAGAAATGGGCCAACTGTTCCCCACACCAGCTTTAGTTATGATGGCCATGGGGCAAATTCTGCTCTCAGATACACACATGAAAGTTCGTGGGGGAATGGCAATGTTTGCACCCAAAGGGCAGAATTTGGCGTTGGATTTGAAGGTTCTCTTAGCATTTGATAATGCAGTTCAGATATTGTGTACTAGTTAGCATTACTTTGGTACCTTTCTTGGTTTTAAAGAACTAAATCTGTACTGTTGTATGTGAAAAAGATGGGTTAATATTCAGATACTTTTCCTAGCAGCACATCTCATAATTGCAGAGTATTCTGGGGACCTCACAGATGTCAATTTACCTGTGCAGTCTGGTAATTAACTATAATTACTATATGAATGTTTCTAGACTTACACATAATTAACCATTAACCCATATTTGCAGAATAAGTATTTGCTGAATTGTATGGTATGCTATGTTCTTGCCCAGTGCTATGTGATCATTCAATGACCGAGCCTAGGGCTGGTCAAGAAGTTTCCATTGATACTATTTTGATGGCAGATTGGGTGCAGGATGCACAAGCCCAACTACATAAGATGTCCAACTCCTAGGTGAATCCACAACTTTTGACTGCTGCTTCTATGGCAACTGGCTCGCCAGGCATAGTCAGCTTATACAAATGGCTGCTGTCTTGGCCACTGCCAGGGATTTAACCTGGAAACTCCATAGCTGAAAGCAGCAGTCTCTACAGCTTGAGCTAAAGAACCAGGCTCAGTAGCTGGGGGTGCAACAGTCTCACATCCCCTGTGGACTGGGCACAAAGGGAGTCTTGTAACACACACTGAACAGTGGGTTATACTTGCACCACCTTTGAACATATCATTCTGCTGCAGAACTAGCACCTGTGGCCTCAATAATTTCAGGGTTCAGAAGACTACCAGGAAACATTGTACTGGGCACAGTAAGATCCATGCTGATGTTTATGAATGACCTAAAAGAATCTCAACAAACCTCTGACTAACTGCAGTATCAAGCTACCGTAGAATAATATGCTAACTGCAGGGCCAGCTGAATAGTGTAGCATTGTCATACAAAAATCCAAGTCAGGGATCTCAAAGTCCCGGCCTGGAGTCTATGTACGGCCCGAGAACTTCCCCACTGCGGCCCGCAGAGGAGAGACGCATTACAGCTATGCTGCCCGCAATGTCTGCTGCAGGCGCTGCCCCCCACAGCTCCCATTGGCGGGGGGAGAGGGACAGAGACCTCATCACTAGTCGCCGGGCACAGTCAGCCATGGCGGCAGCGTCACTTTTTTCCACAATGAATATAAACAAGTCAAAATACCGAACACAACTATCTGATGCACACCTTGCTGCAATCCTGAAGGTTTCAACTGCTCAGTCACTGAGACCAAACATCAACCAACTGGCAGAACTGAAGTGTTGCCAGGTGTCTGGCAAACACTAAAAACTCCCTGACAGGCGAAGAATTGTATAAAGTTGCATGATAGTTTTATTATTTCTAAGAAATTCGAAATAAAAAATACAATATAACGTTTTCTTTTCTGAATACCATCTTCAGTGACATTATTGGCCCGCTGGGAGGATTTGAGGACCAGCACTGGCCCTAAGGTAAATTGAGTTTGAGACCCCCCTGATCCAAGTGCTCTCCTCCACTTTGTCTGCTGCTCCCCACGCCAGCCAGGGCATGCAGGAGTTTGCAAACTCAGCCCTGGGTGGAAAAGACTTGCAGAGCAATCCTCTGTGGTCAGCTGAGGGCTGGTCTATCCTGGGAACTTACATCAGCATAGCTACATCTCTCAGAGGTGTAAAAAATCCTCATCATTGAGCAATGTAGTTAAGCCAATATAGCCCCATCATGTAGACAGTGCTAGGTCATTGGAAGACTTCTTCCATCGACCTAGCTACTGTCTCTTGGGGACCTGGATTACCTATGCGGACAGAAGAACCCCTCCGGTCAGCATAGGTAATGTCCACACTGAAGCACTACAGCAATAAACCCTGATACACAAAGCATTGTCAACAGACACTACATTAAGGCAAGTCCAGACCTAAGAAGTAGGGGGAAGAACTTCATCTCCAAGTATGTTTTGAGGATGAGGAAAACTAATACTAGAGGTAATCCCCATTCCTAAAACATGGAATACCCCAACCACATGCAAAGCGATCTTCAGGATATACATCAAGGAACATCTACATTTCAGAAGAAACAATAAAATAGACTAGTCTTAAAATTATGCCAAGATTGGCAAAGGAAGGGCAAGTTTGACTTCTTAAAAAAAAACAAAAAAAACCCACAACTTATTCTGGGAATCACTCCAGTTACAGAAACCTGGTATGTTAGTGCAATGTCACCTGCTCTTAAGATGATAGTGATACATGTACAGATATTTTATGATGCAAGGTCAAGGCATGAAACTATCCTTCTGATTCAAGATCAATTAAAACTTAGAGGTTCTTGTTTCAAGATCGCCTGTTTCAATTTAAAGAAATCTAATCCAGCATATAAACGAGAATGGGGAACTCCTACTGAGACATTTGCAAAAAGGCACTAGGAGGAGTTTCAAGTTTACATTCAAGTATTAATGCAGAATCCACCATGTCCATCCATTGAAGCAACTTCTGCCTAACTGTCAAGGTCTCCCCAACTCCATTATAATCACATCGTGGATTTTAGTGAAGTCTTTAATGTGACATGAGAGCACAGTTTTGCTTCAATAAACGTTTTAAATGCTAAAACTTAACTTTTGCAAGAGGCCTGGCATGACTTGTGGTAGTGTGAGGGCAGCAATGGGACCAAGCTGATTTTGGGGGAGGGGAACAATGCCTCCTCCCACAAACTTTGTTTGAGCAACATTCCTGTGTCCTGGTAGCACTTTCAGAACAAAGCATCAGCACATTTTGATTCAAACGATACCAGAATTTCATTGGACAAAATGACAAATGGCAGCCTTAGACAGAAAATCATACTACATCACTTTGCCATACTGAGTCCATTGGAGAGAGATCCACATACTTCCATTATCCTGAGTATGCAACTTAAGGACATATAAAAAAAACTCTTCTGAAGCTTAAACTCACTAATCCAAATCAGAAAAACTGCTCTTAGCAACCCTATCAATGAAGCCAACCAACCAAAACAACCCCATGCTTCAAGTGAACAGCTTCTTATGGTTCTCATGGTACTTTTTGCATTGTCTTTCTGGGACAGTCAGTTCTTTCCTGCATTTTGTACAACAATGAGCATACTATCAGCATGTTCAAATTATTCTCAATACTTTCCTTTTTTTTTTTTTTTTAAATTGTGCTTTGATTGCAGTTGGGTTGATGTTTCTATAATAAGGCCAATAAATGAAGAAATGTCAAAAAGATCCAGATTGGCTCTCTTATCATCACATCAGTTTACTGTGAACAGAAAACAACAACTACTAAACAAGCAACAGAACCCTGCATGTTAGGGGTACAAAAGGGAAGAGAGAATTTCATTCAGCCTTTTTCACTATGCTGTCGGTACAGCAAATCAACTAATTTCAACCAGTTAATACTGGAAGTTGAACAAAAAGTATACAGTAGTCACGCATACTAGTGACTGCTATACCAGATTTACTACTTCGTGAAATACAGTGTAGTTGTAGCCATATTGATTCCTGGATATTAGAGACACAAGATGGCTGAGGTAATAATTACCTCAGCCACCTTGTCTTCCTACTTCATGAAATGCGAGATGTTCAACAGTTGATAAGATGTGTAAATTCCAACACTTCATTCAGTGGCTGCAGGATTTATATAGAGATTCTTGCAGAGAAAAAACAAAACAAAACACGTGAATGACAGTTCCTTTTACATGGATGCAAGTGAAATGAAGCTGTACATTCCAGTCTGACTGCCTGATCAGCTAAAATGTGTCAGATTCCCAATTCACAGCATTCACCTCACTTTGAGCCATGCAGTATACTGCCCTCTATCCTCATTTGCAATTCCCACCAACAATAGTAGGAAAAGCTTACACTGAGGACAATAAAACACACAACAGCAGAAAGTTTAAATCCTACAATAATAGGAAGGTTTTAGACTTGGAACAATGAGATTTCAAAATAAATAAATAAATAAAACTAAATAACTGTAGCATCTAGATGTCTTAGTTGAATGACCCCATAATTGTAGTACTATAACTTCAATTCTTTTATGCTGGAGTAAGTCAGGAGTAACTGCACTGAAATCTCTGGAATTGCACTAGACTAGGGTGCAGGAAGAGAATCTGGAACAAACTGAATCAACGATTGCTCCTTTCCATCCTTCCTGCCTCCCCAGCCACATTCCGAAGGAAAACTGCTGGTTTATGTTACAATGCGCAAGAAATCACTACAAAACTGAACCTAAGACTTTTCAATTTTAAAAACAAATAGGACAGATGTGTCAATTTAACTGTTATAATAATAGTAGTAGCAGCAGGAAAGAAAGATGCAGATGACTTTTTATTGCCCTGGTTTAAGTTACTAAATGCCCTAGAAATTATTTTCCCTACAAGTGAACAGAAATGATGCATGTAAGAACTATTATTTGGATTGAAAATACTGGATCATCCATCTTCATCTTTCATCCATTATACTTCCAAAATCCAAAAAGTCAACAGCTTGCCATACATGAATGAGTCCATAAAAAAAAAAAAAAAAGTCTCCATTCCAAAGGCTGCTTTTACACCATCTGGCCATGAACGGTAGTGTTCAATAGCCAAGCCCCAGTTCGCTGCCTGGTAAACATAAACCTCCATAGGGACTAACGCTTGGACCAAAAAGCATCAATTCCTGATCTGTAAAGAGCTCATTCAAACCAGAATCTAACACTTTATTTTAGGCAGCCAGTTCAGAAGGGCCTCTTGTGCATATCAAAAGGCTTTACTATCAGAGAGGAGAAAGGAAGATCTTTTGATGAAGAACCAAGGTGGAACTGAAAGGGCTGGCAAGTGTGCTACTCTTAAAGCGTGTGCACTCCTAAGATGGAATCAATTACAGTAGCATGCCTATCATGTTAGATACAACAAACTTTGGGATTCTCAGGAAACCCAGAACACATTATAACTCTGAGCAACAACATAAAGCCTTCACAAGAAAGTAAAACAGCCAAGTCACATCTCTCTACGGGAAGTGATTTGTTGGCTGCTTTTTTAAAGTCAGCCATCTGTATCACTTGTGTGTTTTCTTCATGGGTTTAAAGAGAACAACTAAACAAAGTTAACGGACAATATCAATATATTATTACAGACCCAAACCAGAAATGAATGCCAAAAAGAATATATGGGATAACAAAGGGAACGTTATATTTTAGATACTGATGCAGTACTTGAATATTTGGCACGCACATGATACTGGCTATAGGTATACGGACTGTAGCAGCAGCAGCACTGGTCCTCTGCACTAGGAAGAGTATTCCATCAGCTCAACTGCCCAAAGGGGTCGCCTAAGTGAATGGATCTTATTCAGGGCAGGAACTGTAATCTAAAGAGAATTTGTGTAAATTTCTACCTAGCCCTAGCCCTAGCCCCTCCAAAATCAGCAGAATTTCGATAGAGAGGATTACTTTCCATTCTGGTGTGTCCTACTCATTTATTTTAATCATCAAGACACAAGGATGATCAATCAAAAGTTGTTAATGTTATTTAACAAATAGCCATGAGTCGTGTTTTGTTTTTTAAACTTGCACAAATCCTAAAAGACACAATATCAGAGCCCAACAACAGTAAAGACATCACTTGAAGCCTAATTAAGGACAGGAACGAACACCACAAAATTAGCTACCTAGGGTTTCTATAGCCCATGTGACTTCCCTGGCCATACCAGAACTTGGAGCTTTATTCTGTGTGCTTTCACAAACTCCTAGTGAGACAAAGTGATTTCTGTAAGTGCCTTATCTGTAAAATTATAGCCAAAATCCTAGTTATTACTCTCTCTCACTTTTCCAAGTTAAGAAACAAGAAATGCACAGTGTGTTAAATTTCCACAGGTCTGTGCTTTCCAACAGAAAGGTACGTGAGCCCTCTGGTGGCCTAAAATAATACTTGCAGTCATACTAACTTGCATCGTGACTATATCGGAGCTCACAAATTGAAACGATTAGACCTCCAAAAAACACCTAATTGCTACAGAAAGTGGTGTTGGCCATTCAGTAAGTGTCACTTGCTGTCCCAGCGTGGTGGTAGGAGGCAGTCAGCTGCTGGGGATATAGTCTTTCAAATGAAACAAACGGAGGGCATGACCTCTTACAATTAGATGTCCAGTGGCACTTTTCTTTCAAGTAGGGGGTATCAATACCAGTCCTCACCACATTTTAATTCTGTTACACTCTGCCTGCCTAATTCCTTCTTAAATAGTTTACTTTGTCCTAATCATACCTAAGCAGAGCAGTTGTCACCTCCGATGTAGCTTCATTTCAGAGAGGGACAAAATGATCTTCTGAACAGCTGGTTACATGTGTACAACTTGAAACTGCAGTGTGGTCTAGTGATTAGCACACAGAGCTATAGAATGGCAACTCCAGGGTTCTAAACTCTGTTCTACCACTGATTCATTGTCACTTAACCCTTCTGAGTTTCCCCTTAAAAATTGAGACATTTGCCTGCCACATAGGATGCAAAGATTAGTTAACATGCTAGCATGTTTAACAGGTGCTTGAAGTATGATTAATAAAGTAACACTTGAGTTATGATAAAGTAATACTTTAAATCAGTGCTGTAAGTAATATAAAAATATTACTATAGAGCTAGTAGAAATTTTCCAAATTTTGAGTGATTAAAAGGTGTGTGTGTATGTATAAAACCAGCTTTATTACTACTGTGATACAGTTACAATTGCTGTTAATCAAACTCTGTACCAGGTACAAATACAGCATCTACTTCACATTTCAAAGGTACTGGGTTCCGATCCTGTTAATGATGCACATTTGTTATCTCTTCAATAGAGTTCTCGCTTCCACTCTTCCACACAGCCTATGACTCAGGAGACCCAGGTTAATTTCCCACCCTGTCACAGACTTCCTTTTGCGGATACAGACTAACACGGCTGTTACTCTAAAACTTGTCTAACCTTGGGCAAGTCACTTAGCCTCTCAGTTCCCCATCTGTAAATGATAATGGTACTTCCCTATCTCACAGCAGGGTTGTGAGATTATTAAAGATTATGAGATGCTCAGACACTACAGGAATGCGGGCCATATAAGTACTTTAGATAAACATATCATAAAGAGGTCAAGTTCAGCCACATTATTTTTAAAAGCACAATGACTGAAGGGCTATAGCAGTTTAAATGGACAAATTCAACTGCAGCCACATTTACACCTTAATTCTCCACTCATAAGTTCCTCAGTCAGGAAAATATCAGGAGTTAACAAGAAGAAAATTTGTTAGGACAACTCCAAGACTTATCCCTCAGACTATGCCTGAGCATCTCTCCTTGACGAATTGTTATTTTTAATTCTATTAAATAAGACATCAGAAGCCAAGAAGCCTGCACTAAATTTTTAAAAACTTTTAATTAGTTAAAAATTCAGATCAGTTTTCTTTGCTTAACATTTATCCTTTTTTTTCCACCTGCCTTGTGACAAGAAATACAAGCACTTTGATAAATGGAATGCAAGTTTAACTAATTTCAGTTTTCCTCAAGTCCATGTGTACTATTTGCTGTAGTGCTATACTGTAACTCCTTCAAGCCACGCTCATGGGTATTTCACTACCTATATCCCATGCAGTAACAGTACAAATGTTGCAGCTGCTTTTCCTTCTCCAAAAGTGGAAGACAATTGTACAGTGCTCTGGTGAGTCATTACTTTGACCTTTTCTACCCAGATTCTTGCACTTTTACAGAGGGTGAAATTGCTGAAATGGGTGCTGTGTTGTACATTAAAGGCAAGGATAGAGACAGTGTATCACCAATATAGTTTGAAGTCTTATTACTTCACCCTGAAAGTTGAAGCCAGGACTGGAGGTTTGGGGGGGAAGGGGGATTAAAGAAATATGGGTTCTTCAAATCTTCCACTAAACCTGGCTATGAGACCTTGGGGAAATCACATTTAACCTCCCTGCCTCAGATTCCCTATTTACCCCAATTACCTAACTCAAAAGGGCATTACAGGGCTCAATTCACTGATGTCTATATATCACCTTTATATTCTCAAATGGAAGGTGCTACAGAAGTGCGAATTATCATTGGTAGTTTAGCACTCCTGGACAATAATATATTTCAAATTGCTGACGAAAGCAAACAAACAGGTGAAACAAACAAACAAGAGCAACTACTTGCAATCCTTACAATCAGAGTTAAGAATAGATGTTTCCCTCAAAATGGTCTGGAATAAGCACCAGCTTAAATACATTTAAGACTGCTACTTAACTCAGCTTCTCTGTGTTCTTAACAGGCTGCCTACATTTTGCTCACTCACATGTCCACTGCATTCAACCTGGCTGAAAGTTGATCAGATTTGTTATCCAGAGTGAGGACCCTATGTGCTGCTCAGTTGCATGCCCTCAGGAGCCTGTATAATAGAAAACAGTCCTGCAGTGCTGCTTTGTTTGTATTCATCAGCATTTCTCCAGCACATATATATTATTTGCATTACTGTAGTGCCCAGGGGCCCTGGCCATAGACCAGGGCTCCATGTACCCATAATGTTCAAATAGGTGGAGCATGGATCTATTTTCTAAACAGAGATGGTATTTTTTTAAAATACAGACATTCTATTGTGATTTAAGCGGTTATCTTGCAAGAGGCAAGTCTCCTTACCTGTGCCTCCATCACACACTCTTGATCTAGTCTAGTTTTATGGTTATTTTGTCTATGTAAATGTGTGTACGTTACATATCTACACATAAAGGGCCAGATCCTCAGCTGGTATAAATCAATAAATAAATACATTAGCATAGCTCCATTGAAACTGAATTATTTCAATGGAGCTATGCTAACATGTACCAGCTGAGGATCTAGCACAAAGGGCAAAATTCTGCTCTCACATCATCGTGTCACACCATTAATTTAATATTCTGCCTTCCCTTTACGGATGCCTACCTCCAGGAGAGCAGAATATCTAGTCGAGATCCACCATGTGGACCTGGAAAGAGATTTTGCACAAAGCATGTATGTAATTAAGATACAAATCTACTGTCCTTTGTCCTGTAGAATATGTATCATTTTGTGGTGGTCTTTAAGACACTTAAGAAAAGGTAGTGGGATGGTTTGGTTTGCAAGATCATCAGTAATATTGGCAAACTCAGCTCTGTGTCTCTATTTCATCGCACCCAGAATGGGCAGTTGACCAGCTGTGTCAATATCTAGCATAGAGATCATTGCCCAGATGACAGCTATATGTCTGAAATACTACTTGCACAGGACAGAGGCAACGTTAGCAGGCTTGAAGAAAGAACTGGAGGAAACTGCAGAGGTAACATCACATCCACCGTTGGGGTGTTTATCCATCTTCTAGCCACGATCGGAATTTGGGGTTCTTGGTGGAATCTCAGCTACTTCTAGGTGTTCAAATAGCAGCAATCAGGTACTGTCTCCCTCTACCTGTGCTTGGAAGAAGGTTACAGTGTTTCCTTTCAGATATCAGCCTCATCACATTACTCGTGCTTTTATAATCATCGGGGAAGACTGAGGGAGTCTACTCTGTTTGGGACTGACTAGACTCAAAAACCACTTGGGAACTTCAGCGGGAAGATATGGCTGCTGCCTACGTTAGAAGCACTTCACTGTTTGGGCCTGTGCATTTTAGGAGATAGGATGTCTCCTCATGTCTCAACCCAGCAGTTGAGATCAGCTAGAGACACCTGAGTTGTCAGTCCACAGATGCATTGATCCTGGGGGGCAGGGCATGCTCATTGGGGAGCCGCCTCATCATTCAGAAGAGCCTGCCTTTGTTGACCTGCAGGACATGCTGCAAGATCACTGACAGACTTGGCAGAGATGAGGGATTTATTTTCTTTTATAACTGCAAGCATTGGTTGGCAGATGTACAAGTGGAAATGTTACTAGAAAACACTAATAAGAGAAAGTATTTCACAGAGTGAATGAATATATTTTAAACACTCTGAAGGGAAATACCTCTCTCCCCCAACCCTGACATCACTACCACAAATAGTCAATTTGGGTTCCTCTTGTCCTCCGCTTCTATATCATGCATGCATGTTAGGTTTCAGAAGTTACAATTTAGGGAGAGACCGTCAAAGACACAAAGGGCAGTTAAGCACCCACTGAAAATCAAGGAGAATTGGGCACTCAACTCTGAAAAATCTCTCCCTCAGAGTACTATTTCTGTATTTTTAAAAGACTGCAGGCCTAATTTTTAGTTTTCCCAGACACCTTATCACTGAAAAATTCTGCATTCACTTCATTGCCTGTTCCCAAACTTTCTCCAAAATAGAAAAGTTACTTTGTGAGTTGCTATATTGCCTATTAAACATTTCAATGAGGGAGGAAGCAAATGATATTCATTGGTCCCAGAGGTGGGTAGCTGCTCTTTGAGGACATTCTACTTCTGTACTGTATGTGGGTAGGAGATTGGACGCTGTTGTGGTAGTTCCTAACATTTATAACTTGATCCCAAACACTTAAGTTAGTTTGGATTAATGTAGGGTGTGAATTTAAAGCACATCAGATATTCCTGATTAACTCCCTGTGTGGACATTCTTATTCCAGAATAGGTACCTTATTCCTGAATAACTCCTGTGTGGACATTCTTATTCTTTCTGTTTCTTTCTGAAATGGATTAAAATAAACAGGAACAAGGTACCTATTCTGGAATAAGAATGTCCACACAGGGAGTTAATCAGGAATAACTATTGCTATTCCTGAGGCCTTGTCTACACTACGAGAGTAGTTCGAATTTACTTGCATCGAATTTTTGGAATCGATATTGCAAAGTCGAACGTCTGTGTCCACACTAAGGACAGTAATTCGACTTTGTGAGTCCACACTAACGGTGAAAGCGTCGACATTCGAAGCAGTGCACTGTGGTCAGCTATCCCACAGTTCCCGCAGTCCCCTCTGCCCATTGGAATTCTGGGTGTAGCCGGCAATGCCTTCTGGGTAACAAAATGTGTCGAGGGTGCTTTTGGGTAACTGTCGTCATCCGTCCATCACTCCCGCCCTCCCTCCCTGAAAGCGCCGGCGGGAAATCAGTTCGCGCACTTTTCCAGTCATTGACAGCGCGGATGCCACAGCACTGCGAGCATGGAGCACGCTGCGACCATCGCTGCAGTTGTGGCCGCTCTCAACGCCTCGCAGCTTATCATACACCTTTCCCTGAGGCAGATGCAGAAAAGTCAGGCGAGGAGGCTACGGCACCGCGGTGATGTCCTGAAGTCTGAGAGTAGCACAGACCTCTCAGAAAGCAGGGGACCCAGCGCCGAGGACATCACGATGGCAATGGGTCATGTTGATGCCGTGGAACGGCGATTCTGGGCACGGGAAACAAGCACTGAGTGGTGGGACCGCATAGTGCTGCAGGTCTGGGATGAATCCCAGTGGCTGCGAAACTTTCGCATGCGGAAGGGAACTTTCCTGGAACTTTGTGAGTTGCTGTCCCCTGCCCTGAAGCGCAATGACACCCGGTTGCGAGCTGCACTGAGTGTACAGAAGCGAGTGGCCATAGCCCTCTGGAAGCTTGCAACGCCAGACAGCTACCGGTCAGTCGCGAACCAGTTCGGGGTGGGCAAATCTACCGTGGGGGTTGTTGTGATGCAAGTAGCCAAGGCAATCGTTGATGTACTGCTGCCAAAGGTAGTGACCCTGGGAAACGTGGAGGCGATCATAGATGGCTTCGCAGCGATGGGATTCCCAAACTGCGGTGGGGCCATAGATGGAACTCACATCCCTATTCTGGCACCGGACCACCAAGCCACCCAGTACATTAACCGAAAGGGCTATTTTTCCATGGTGCTGCAAGCACTGGTGGACCACAGGGGACGTTTTACCAACATCTACGTGGGATGGCCGGGCAAGGTTCATGACGCTCGTGTTTTCAGGAACTCTGGTCTGTTTAGACGGCTGCAACAAGGTATTTACTTCCCGGACCACAAAATAACTGTTGGGGATGTGGAGATGCCTATAGTCATCCTCGGGGACCCAGCCTACCCGCTAATGCCCTGGCTCATGAAGCCCTATACTGGCGCCCTGGACACTGAAAAAGAACTCTTCAACTACCGGCTGAGCAAGTGCAGAATGGTGGTGGAGTGTGCTTTTGGCCGTCTCAAGGGGAGATGGAGAAGCTTGATGACTCGCTGTGATCTCAGCGAAACCAATATCCCCATTGTTATAGCAGCTTGCTGTGTGCTCCACAATCTCTGTGAGAGCAAGGGGGAGACCTTTATGGCGGGGTGGGAGGTTGAGGAAATTAGCCTGGCTGCTGATTACTCACAGCCAGACAGCCGGGCGATTAGAAGAGACCAGCGGGAAGCGCTGTGCATCCGGGAGGCTTTGAAAGCAAAGTTCCTGAGTGAGCAGGGTAACCTGTGACTTTTAAGTTTGTGTACAGAGAAGCTGAACCTGCCCCCGTTTCTTTACCCAGTTAATGTTGACTATCCTACCCAGTTACATACCCCCTTCACCCCCTTCCAACACACGTTTCGAAATAAAAATAGTTCTACTTTGTTAATGCACACCGTTTTTTTTAATACTGTTTTCGCGGGAATTTTTTAAAACTGGGACGCAGACTGTGGTGCGGAGCGGGTGTAGTGTAGTGACGCGAATGAAGCTTCTAAACTCAAGGATTGACGGGCTCCGCTGCGGTGGGATGGTTGTTTCAACGGAGCCTGTCACCCCTCCTGATCGGGACTGTGTGTATGGGGGGGCTATGTGACTTTGTGGCAGGGGGAGGACGATTACAGATCCCCTGCTGCATGGCTCTGTGATCCTGCATAAGGACTGCCGCTTAAGATCTGTAACTGCCCTCCCCCGCCACAAAGTCACAGAGCAACCCACCCCCCACCACATAACATGAAAACAACCTCCCAGACTAACCAGGGTAACTAGTCACTGCATCACTGCACTGTGTATGTGCCCTGCTGCTGTGCCTGCCCCCGCCTATGTACCCTGCCAAAGGTGACTGTCCTGTCCAATTACCAACCCCCTTTCCCCTCCTCCTCCAAAAGAACATGATTGAAACAGTAGTTAACATGAACGTATTTTTTATTATCAACTACACATGGAACTGGGAGGTGAAACTTGGACGGGGGCTTGTGTCAGGCGGGAAGGAAAGAACTTTTCAAGTTTTGGGGAATGAGAGCCTTCTGCTACTAGAGCTCTCTGCAGGGGTGGAGTGAGAGTTAGCAGGGACTCTGCCGCCTCTCCTTCTTTGCACTTTGGGTGAGGTGGGTATGGGACTTGGTGGCGGGGGAGGGCGGTTAGAGATGGACTGCAGCGGGGCTCTGTCCTCCTGCCTCCGTTCCTGCAGAACATCCACAAGGCGCCGGAGCGTGTCTGTTTGCTCCCTCAGTAGTCCAAGCAGCGTTTGAGTCGCCTGCTGGTCTTCCTGCCGCCACCTCTCCTCCCGATCCATGTTTGCTTGCTGCATTTGGGTCAATTTCTCCCGCCACTGGGTCTGCTGTGCTGCCTGGGCTTGGGAACAGGCCATAAGTTCAGAGAACATGTCCTCCCGTGTCCTCTTCTTCCTATGCCTAATCTTCGCTAGCCTCTGGGAGTGTGATGCCAGGCTAGGTTGTGAGACAGTCGCAGATGTGGCTGTGGGAATGGGAAAAAGGGAGTGAATTCCTCAGAAAGATAAATGTAGTTGTGAACAAAGAACATAGTCTTTCTCTGTGAACAAGACCATGCACAGCACCTATCACATGCGCACTCAGCACAAGGTCGAATTCTCGGCCTTCGCATTCAGTGCCTGGGGTCTTCCACAGCACATTTGAGAAGCGGGGCAGCACAACGGAATTTCTGTTGCAGGCAGACATGGTAAGCCGTAGACTTGTGGCAGTTTAAAACTTTTATATTACCACTGGCCTCATTTCACATTTAAAGCAATGTCAGTACCTGCTGCCAGCAATCCGGCAAGCGGGAACTCTGCCCCTGTCCCACCCCCTCGCGGCTGTCCCCAGGAACGATCCCTTTCGGCAGCCCCTCTCCCGCCTCCACCGCGTGGCTGCAAACCAGCGGTTACAGTTCTGTAAAGGAACGAGCAAGCAGTCCCAACACTAACATTCCCCTACCTAATTCAAAGCAGGTCACCATGGGCGACATCACCCTGATGAGGATCTCTGACAGCGAGAGAGAGAGAATGCTCCGGGAAAGCCTCCAAAGACCAGGGCCGTATGCCGCCCTGCTGTGCAGAGCAATGATTCCCGAGTACTTGATAGTCTCGTGGCGCGGCAACGTGTCGTACTTCGGAGGACCCAATAAGGCCGCTCTCCCCAGGAACCTCATGCAACGGCTTTCCAATTACCTCCAGGAGAGCTTCATCGAGATGTCCCGGGAGGATTACTGCTCTATCCCTGCACATATAGACCGCATCTTACTCTAGCTGCAGTAGCAGGGACTAAACAGTAGAGCGGCTTGGGCAGGACAATCACGGAAAACCGGACATTGCTAGATTTTTTTTCAAAACTTGCACTGCCCATGACTGAACCGTTAAGTGCCTAGGGCAAACTAATCATGAACAACCCATTCTTTTAATTGTTAATATTCCTGTTCTGTTAAAAATAAATGTTTAGATGTTTACAACACTTACTGGATGATCCTTCACCAGATTCTGTGTCCGGGGTAACGGCTGGGGAGGGTTGGTAGGGGATCTCTGTAAGGGTGATGAAGAGATCCTGGCTGTCGGGGAAATCAGCGTTGTGAGCGCTGCCGACTGCCTCGTCCTCCTTATCTCCTTCCTCATCTTCCCCGTCCGCTAACATGTCCGAGGAACCGGCCGTGGACAATATCCCATCCTCAGAGTCCACGGTCAGTGGTGGGGTAGTGGTGGCGGCCGCACCGAGGATGGAATGCAGTGCCTCATAGAAACGGGATGTCTGGGGATGGGATCCGGAGCGTCCGTTTGCCTCTTTGGTCTTCTGGTAGCCTTGTCTCAGCTCCTTGATTTTCACGCGGCACTGCGTTACATCCCGGCTGTATCCTCTCTCTGACATGTCTTTAGAGATCTTCTCATAGATCTTTGCATTCCGTTTCTTGGAGCGCAGCTCAGAAAGCACGGACTCATCGCCCCACACAGCGATGAGATCCAATACTTCCCGATCAGTCCATGCTGGGGCCCTCTTTCTATTCACAGACTGCACGGCCATCACTGCTGGAGAGCTCTGCATCGTTGCCAGTGCTGCTGTGATCGCCACGATGTCCAGACAGGAAATGAGATTCAAACTGGCCAGACAGGAAAAGGAATTCAAATTCAAATTTTCCCGGGGCTTTTCCTGTGTGGCTGGTCAGAGCATCCGAGCTCGTACTGCTGTCCAGAGCGTCAACAGAGTGGTGCACTGTGGGATAGCTCCCGGAGCTATTAGCGTCGATTTCCATCCACACCTAGCCTAATTCGACATGGCCATGTCGAATTTAGCACTACTCCCCTCGTCGGGGAGGAGTACAGAAGTCGAATTAAAGAGACCTCTATGTCGAACTAAATAGCATCGCAGTGTGGACGGGTGCAGGGTTAATTCGATGTAATGGCGCTAACTTCGACATAAACGCCTAGTGTAGACCAGGCCTGAATAACTCCATGTGTGGACAAGCACTGAAAGTGACTATCAATTAAAAACAAAACAACCCCCTCCCCCACCCCGCCACAAGTTGTAACCATAAACCTTTCTTTATCTAAATTAACAACACTTTAGGTAACCGGAAGTGAAAGTATTACAAAAATTCATTCTACTTGTCACTGTTTATCCCCCTTGTCCATTCCTTTAGAAAGGGGGAGGGGGGGGAATCTGTTTTCAGTTGCTTTACTCTGTGTATTTAACAAGATTTAACTAAGGTCCGGCCTGCACACAGTTGTTCTGCCGGTATAAATATTTCTGTTAGGAGTGCGATTTTTTTAAACCAATGCAGGGCTTATTTTCACTGCACAGCTAAATCGTTTAATAACTTGAGTCCTGTCCACAAAAACCTTTAACTTGGGAGCAGGGGGGAATACTTCTACCTCAAGTCTGCTGGCCTGTTATTCAAACTCTGTACCTGACACAGATACAGCCTCAGCTTCACATTTCAACCACTTTGCGCTGCTGAAGTGTTGTTGTTTTGCAGCATGACTACTCTCTCCAGTGGTTCTCAACCTATTTCCCATTGTGGGCCGCATCCAATACTACCTGTATGGCACTGAGGATATCACATGGGCCACAGCTGTGTGCTGACTGAGCCACAAGCGGTCCACGGGCCATAAGTTGAGAACCACTGAGCTAGGCTAACTCAAGAGGAGTTAACTCTGCATATACTAGTACAACTCTTAGGGCTGGTCTACACTTGGGGGCGGGGGGGGGGGGGGAAATCGATCCAAGATATGCAACTTCAGCTACGTGAATAGCGTAGCTGAAGTCGAAGTATCTTGGATCGAATTACCTGGGGTCCACATGGCGCGGGATCGACGGCCACAGCTCCCCCGTCGACTGCGCTACCACCGCTCGCTCTGGTGGAGTTCTGGAGTCGACGGTGAGTGCATTCGGGGATCGATATATCGCATCTTAACGAGATGCGATATATCAATCCCAGATAAATCGATTGCTACCCGCCATATCAGCGGGTAGTGAAGATGTACCCTTAGAGTGGACATTCCTTTATACCTGTATAAAGGTATCTTATACTGTTATAGCTTATTTCCCCCTCTCCTATAAGAATAGATGCACCAGTATAAAGCACCTTTATACTTGTATAACTGCATCCACACAAAGGGGTTGTGCTTCTTTAATTATACCAGAAACAGCACAATTTGTGTATAAACAAGCCCCTAAAGTCTCTCTTTCAGGGTTTACTCTGTATAGCTAGTTTCCCCAATTGTGTTATTTTCACACAGCAACAGGAGAAGCTTTAAAAAAAATAAAAAGAAAAACTTTTACAAAATGAAACGTAACTGTAAAAAATCACAAGAATTGGTGGGGGGCATCAGGGGTCAGTGTAGTATCTGAAATCACTTTCACTGTTTTTTTTTTTTTTTTAAATTGACTGGATTGCGTAGTGAGAATATCACTTCGAAACTAACCATTTTTAATGGAATTTTAAAAAATATCACAGAAGCTTTTTTTTGACTTAAGATTTTATAAAACATTCCCTTCTTCCCCCGAAACCTCCACTACTCTCCCCTCACTTTGCATTTTGGAAGAAATTTAAGTTGACAGTATCCTTTTGGAGTATGTTCAAGTGTTACTTAGGATCACTGTAGAGTCCCTGCGTAGGATTCTTTGCCCCCCTATTAATGCCTCCACAGTAGCTTTTAAAATTTAGTTTTTTGTGATATTTTCAACTCTTATCTGAGCAGCTTCCACACAAATCAAACGTAGTCCTTTAACCATGCACCAGAATTCACTAGAGTGGATGTATGTACACCTCTATCCCGATATAACGTGGTCATGGGGAGCCAAAAATCCCTACCACGTTATAGGTGAAACGCCATTATATCAGGGTAGAGGTGGCAGGGCTCCAGCGATGATTTAAAGAGCCCGGGACTCTGGCCACGGCGAGCCCCACTGACACAGCCCCAGGGTAGCGGTGGCAGGGCTCCGGCGGTGATTTAAAGAGCTCTGGGCTCAGGCCGCTGAGGGAAGTCCGGGCCCTTTAAATCGCTGGCCGACCCCTGCTGCCGCAGCCCCGGGGTAGCAGCAGCAGGGCTCCAGTGGCGATTTAAAGGACCCGGGGCTCCCCATAGCAGCCGGAGCCCCGGACCCTTTAAAGCGCCGCTGGAGCCCCGCTGCTACCATGCTATATGCGAACCCGTGTTATATCGTGTCGCGTTATAACGGGGTAGAAGTGTATGTACTTCATGGACAGCAACAGCACTCCACACAAGCACAAGGGTCTATACTATTTGATCTGAGTGCAAGATCTTGGCCTTTGGATGTAGTTGCAGGCTCCAAATAATTTAGTAACATGGGGGACCAGAGAATTTATATACAAATCAATGTTACTCCCATTGCCAAGCACCTGGGCATCTTACATATATAAAACAACATTGTTTAAGCTTGAAAGATAGTAACAAAAACTTTCAAACACCATAAGAGACACACACAAACAACTAAATCTCTAATTTTAAACTAAACCAAAAATCTTTTAAAGCACTGACCAAACAAATAAATCTTGCACTATACTCTGACACTAGGTCATGTTCTGGCAGATGACTGGAGGCAGGTATGCACTCTCCACTAAAAAGGCCCTGCCATTAGTCAGAATTCAACCCCAGGAACAGACTATAAGTCCAAACCACTGGAGCATAACTCCCATAATGGATCAAAGACACACTCTTGTAACCAGGTCCTGAACCACTTAGCACTTTACAAATCATAGTTCCGATCTTCAACTGGTGCAAATAGTGTAACTTCACTAACTTAAGCAGAACAATGCCAATTTACACCAGCTCAGGCTCTGGCTCCATACATTTAACCAGTACTGTGAATCATGCTCCGAAGTAAGGAGACAGCCTCTTCGAAGCTCCGCGCACCATGCTTAACTCATACATGGGGCCACTGCATTCTGTACTAGCTGAAAATTCCCTGTAATTTTCAAGTTTAACCCCAAGTAAATATGTTACGCTGGAGGTTAGAAAGGGAAGGAGGTGAGGTGAAGCCTGCATCAGAGAGGAAAGAAAGTAGCCTACAGGGCAACCAAAGATGAAAGAAGCACCACATGCCACAGGTGATACATGTAAATCCAGCAGCAGTAATTAATCTAACAAGACCACCAGACTGTGTATCATATTATCAGAGGGTAGACATACGCTCCCAGTAGAAAGTACACTTACAAATTTTATCCCTTTCCCCAGGTGCTTCCTCTTTCTTCCATCCATTTTATCTGGACTAGTCTAAACCAGTTCAGTCTCATCTACTTCTCTGTGTCAGGCCTCTGGGGTTGGGAGTGGAGGGTACAGGAAGGGAAAATACCTTGCTGTACAAAGGTTCAATGAATAGGAGAGTGTCTTCTATGTATATTGAGGGACACTGCAGACCAAGTGTCTGCCTCCCATAGCAATCATACATACACACTAAACAAGGGATGGACAAGATGGAATCCTACAGAATCCCACATCTAGATGTCCTTGGGGAGGAAGCACTCAGCACTTAGGGATCTCTTCAAGGAGGAATGAACAAGCTCATGGATGGACCTTCCTTTACATTTAAAAAGGAGTTTTAAATTACATTAAATATCAAAATGAACAGTAGCCCCTGGGTTATTTACTTCGATAATGAATTGTATGCTGTCCTTGTACTTTCAGTGCGTGTCCTGACAATTTAAAAAATCACCTTTAGGTTTCAGAATTAGCACATCGAGGTGCGTGGAGCTGTTGATGCCCCTTAGAACTATTCTTTTAGATTCTATTCAAGTATACACGCTACTTTCATACCACAAGGACTAGAAACAGGGGTCAGTTTAATGAAAGTTTAGATTCTGAAGCACAATTCTACAGCAAGGGATTGATCTGATCCTGTGGCAATGAATTCACAGAAGACGAAGGACCATAACAACAGCCCTCTCTGTGCACTACCCAAAAGCCTGAAACCAGACTTAAGACTTAGGGCCACACATGAGATCAGGGTATGACATGAAGAGCTTCAATAATACTTTCTTAATAACCTTCCCCAACAATCGTAGCTGGAGACTGAGTGATAACTAGTGGGTTGTTAGCTTCTTGAGTAGTGGCCTCATAACTATCTGTCCCCACATTTCATATTAGATAAATATAAATCCATCAATACAATATACTTCAAATAAATGTAGTTCTGCTTGCCCCAAAACCTTAAACAATGGATTAATTAATGCAAATTTACATTAAGCATACAAAGGACAATTGATAAAGAAACTTCTCTGCACACACATTCCAATAAACATCAATCCTGACTAACAATGCTCCTGCAATTCCAATCAAAATTCCTATTTTACCACATCTCGTGTTCGCCATTTGAATGTATCCTTACTTTTTTTCCCCAATTGAGTATATCTCCAAAAGTATTCAGAACATTAACTGCCGTGAAGGGATTCTTACTTTTAGGGAAAACAAACTTTCCCTAAACACTTAAACTCTGTCCAATGATTTAATTTTGCTCTATTTATAGCACATAAGAACCATTGCTCAAATAAAGCTAACTTAATGAGTATGTTGCTGCTATCTCTGTCCCTACTTCCTTTAGGTAACACAAAGAGGACTTCATGACAGATAAACAGAAACTTCCTAAAAACACCCAAGCCAACAAAAAAACCCCAGGTGTATTCAAATATACACTCTTGCTTCTAATAGTCTTTACCCTTTTTTCTTTCTTGTTGCATCACTCACTAATCAATTACTTTTCAGCATAAAGATTTCTCCCTGCCATACTGTCTTCTGAATTTATCATATTGTTTTATATTTCATACTAGAACTGCTGGCATTATCTCAGATTCTTTGTGAGTTTCAATGTACTAATTTCATTACCTAACTTACTGTCATACTTTGTGGTCTATGATCGATGTAAAGGACTTCTTTCATCTCTTGGTCTATAACTCCCTTGGGTGGATGGGAGAGCTCCCTAATGCAGAAAAGGGATATAACTAGCCAGAGGTGATACTGATGTCATGGACTTCTCATGGCTATTGACTCTTTAAAAGGGACCTGCAGTAGAAGAGTTAGTTATGGATTCCCCTCCCTTCACTACACACACAAGGTGAAATCCTGTTCCATTGAAATCAATGGAAATTTTGCCATTTACTTCAGTGGGGCCTTTTTTGAGGGAAAGGGGCAGTGAAGTGCAGGGTAGGGCCAGTGTCCTATCTACCATAGTATGAATGCATGGCCTTTACTTACTTCTCTGAACTACTATTTCTCTTTTTGAAGCAGGTAAGCTAGCTTCACTTTTAAGATTCTATTAGGACAGTTAACCACTCCATACAGTTCTGTGGCAGGGGGAGTAGGGGAGGGAGTTAAAAAAGTTTCAGACTTTAGTTAATATATTTTTATTTGGGTTTCTCCAGGCAATAAGAGCATGGTTGCATGAACTGAGACACCTAAGAAAGTGAAATAACAAACTGAAATATCACCAACCAGTTACGGTTTACTTATGAAAGCTTGTTATAAAAATTCTGCCTGCTGAGCGCCAGCTAGTATTCACCAGACTAAAGTAGATGCCTTGTGCTTCTGGGCATGTGTGGATGGGGGCGGGGCGGGACGACTGCTAGACAAGTGGTATTTTCACTTATTATTGTGTTGTCTTGGTACAATCCTTTGGGTCACTACCTTGAATTCAGAGAACTACATTCTTTCTATAAAATGTTGTCCGCAAACTCAGGCTCCAATCCTGCCAATGCTGACATGTGCTTAGCTCATGTGAGAAGTGCCAATGAAAATCAAAGTTAAGTACATGTCAATATTTGCAGGGTTGGGGCCTTATTTTCTACAACTCCATGACCTGATACCTCTGTATTGTTTTAGCTTCACAACTACCATAGTTTTGTTTGAATCTGTCTTTATAACACCAAAAACCTTACTTCCGCTTCCCACAAGCATGATTGTCCTTCCTTCTTGTATTACAGTAGTGTCCTGTCATCTTCATTCTTTACCTCCTCCTTCTGATTATTATTAAAAACCAAGGGATGTTCTAACTATGATTATTTTTATCCAGGGGCTACCACATGTGGGCCCAATGTTTTAAGGCCAGGATTTTCAAGAGAGACTGAGATTTGGGCATCTAACTTTAAAATCAAGCCTAAGTTCTTGGGTATCCATAGTTGTATTTATTGTGTATGAAGTTATACCAACTCAAGTCTTTTCCTCAGATATATCATGCTACTATGATTATCTCCACAATTATTATTAAATCACAAAATAACCTCTTTCTGATATTATTAGAGCCATCTGAGAAGCTACACACCTAAGTACTTGTCTACCGCAACTTGCTTAATGTAAAAATTACCTTTGCCACCTATCCCCTGTGGCTATAAAGTATTGAAACAATTTTATTTGTCTGCCTTTAATCAAAGAAAAGCTACTTCACACACCATACATGTTTATATACTGTACTGCTTCAAAGGCATGAACTATCACTACCTGATACTACAGTGGTATTAAATGGTATATTACAATGATTGCTTATTTCCTAATACTAAGCTTAATTAGGTTTAAGAACTAAGCTCTACTTATGCAACTACCTGGACCTACAGTGTCTAAAACCAACACTCACCTCTCAGCCTTTCAGTCACATACCTGTCACAGAAATGATTTCAGTGCAGCCGTCTATCGATCTGATTGTAATATTGGCACGATGTGCTGATAAAACAAATGATGATGATATTGCTTTCCTAGCCTGTCATGTTATCTTGTCAGAAAAAAGCCCATAACCAGACAAGAAACTGACTCCAGACTTATAAAAACAATTCTTTCAGGGGAAGAGTATTAGCGTCTAACGGAGAATAGCTTTCATGAAAAGCAGGAAGCTGATCTCCGCTGCACCGAGAGCAGGGCTGAGGCGGAGCAGAAGAGAACTGAGCTGAAGAAAAGTGGAGCAGAGACACGACTCGTTGCTTATAGCTTTTTGTTGGCAATATAGTTGAATACCACTGCATTACTGAAATACCAGTATTATTGCTAACACAAACACCAATAAACGCCCTCCCTACCGCCACCAGTCTCTCGCATGCGTTAGTGAATTCACAGTATGCATGAAAGAATGGGCTTGAGAGTATTAGATAGAGCCAGATGTAGTACAGCTAACAGATATGCCAACTTCCTTCCACAGTTCTGCCAAGACACGTTAGTCTTGAGCTGCAGCACCTCCTGCAGATCCAACACAACTTGGCCCATGCACCTCAAATTCTGCCCCTGAAATGATGTTTCTCCCCTGGATCAAGACAGCCTATGCAAACTATAACTATGCAGCATTAAAACTTCATTTTAAATTTGAAACCAGGTCTTCAAACATGAGTTAACTTACTTGCTTTCGTAAGTACATCAATTCATTTTATGCACCAAAAATGAGATTAGGGTACATTCAATAATAGTAACTATGGCCACTCATACATAAGTAATTTAAATAAATTTTTTTAGATGAAAGGAGAGAGAGATTATTTACAGAATAATTTTGACCCAAAGAACTAAGAGCCTTCTAGGTACAAATTCCAAAAGGTTTAGCTGGTTTTTAATTGTAAGAAAACACTGTCTTTGCTTTATGAATTGTACTGCCTCAGAGCTATGAGAATACTGATGTCAGTGATGTTGCTTAACGCACTATTGGAAAGCATTCAGTCACTACAGTGATGAGGGCAGTATAAAGATCTACTAAAACAGAATGCTACTGCAGATTCTTAATAGATTTTGGTTTGGAAGAATAATGCCATTTATAACAAATCCTGCAAATATCAGTCATTTAACAGAATGTGTTACAGAATGTGTAGGAACTGCTAGATTGCATCAGACCAATGGGTCATCTAGTCTTGTATCCTATCTCTGACAGTGGCCAATACCAGATATTTCAAAGGAAGGAGTAGAACTCATACAGGAAAACAGCATGCCTACGAAAGAAGTTTATTCCTAGGTAGTCAGGGGTTGGTTTATATGCTAAATCATGACAATAGACAACTCCTACATTTTCAAAAACTGAGTTACTATAACTGTGGAGGATATTTTTGTTTAATAACATACCTACTGAATTCCAAGTGCTTTGCCTCGTAATCATGTTGTAGTGAGTTCCAGAGATTAATTTTGCATTGTGGGGGAAACTGTTTGCCAGTTAAATGTGTCACCTTTTTAATTTCATTTGGTGTCCTTTATCCTTGTATTACAGCAAACAGGGGTGCCCAACTAACCTCCTGTATACTACTCATTTTATATACTTTCCCTTCTTATGGACGTCTTTCTATGCCTCTAATCACTTTGGTGCTATGTTACCCTCAGGACAGGGAACCCGAATTGCACAGAGCATTCACCATGGGAATCTACTTATAGAATAGCATATAATATTTTCACTATTATTCTGCAACCTAACCTCTTGGGGTTTTTTTTGGTTTTGTTTTGTATTTTGGCTATTGCACCACACTCAATAGCTGTTTTCATCATGCTACCCAGAGACAGTCTTTTTCTTAAGTATTTAAGTCTGTAACCCTTTAATATGAACAAGTCGTTTTAATTGTGCAACACATAACACTCCGCAAAGAATTTCACGCGTCATGCTGCAGTTGCTTAGCTTTGTTTGTGTTGGAAGTGCAAGCACAAAAAACAGAGGCAAAATGAAGGGATTAACATAGGTAAATTAGAAGCATCTAAAACATTCCTCTGTTGTAGCAAAATATTACTAAACAGGGAAAATACATGTGGCACCATCTTGACTCCAGCAGTACGTATTACTATGAGAATGAGCTCATGTATCATCCAGTCACCCCCATTATAAAGCGGAAAGTCTTGGAACTTGTGCCATACTGGTTGAGTGGTATGACAAAAGGTCACAATTTACATGTAGAAAAAGGGTCTTTCTAATGCAGTTTTATAAACAGCTGCAAGCACCTACAATTCCACACACCTAAATTTTTTCTGGAGCCGCAGTTGGTGTGCTTATTTGTATACAAGCGTCCAAACTTCTCAAATCACAGGCAAAGTCACAGCACTGCTGTGTCAGAGCTCTGGGAACACATGAGACATAGCTGAGATCTTGGGCCTGATTCTGATCTCAGGCTGATTTCACACCAGAATAGTTCTACTGCCTTCAATGTGGTTAGGCCTGGATCCACAAAGGGACTTGGCAATTACAGTGCTTAGCATTGCCAAGAGAGGCCCAAAGCGTTTTGCCAGCCCGGGCGGAAAATGTCCCCCCACACCTAACCCTCCAAAAGAAAGACAGACAGACAGAAAAGCCAGCCAACTGTCACAACATTACAGTCCTCCCAGAAGCTGGTGCCCACTGCAACTGCTCCACTTGCCCACCACTAGAACCGGCTCTGAATGTTGGAACACCATGCCTACCAGATTGGGCCCTACAGGCAAGACAGGTGGGAGAACACCTATCCCCACCTGGCTTGATGATCCTGCTGGGGCTTGGACAAGAGAAAAAAAGTGACCAGATGCCTAGAGTGAGGTATTTTGCACATGCCCAGAGGCAGAAACTGAGGCTCCAAGAGAACTTTTATAGCAAAAATGTAGGTGCCAAGTGAGTTTAGGTACCCACAGGGTTAGGCAGGAGCCAAGCAGGATCAGAGTGGTGCCTAAATCTGCAATATGTGTGCAAGCCCCTGGGTGGATCTGGGCCTTACTCCTCATTTATCCCTGTGTGAATGAGATCAAACCAAGCCCATCTTTGCAGTGTGCTTAAAAAAAACAACATTGCAAACGGCATCTCACACTTTTAGCGTCAACACTTTTTCAAGTGTGCTTATCAATCAGTTCATACAGATACTAGTTGGGTCAAAGTAAATGAGCCTCTTTCCAGCTTTCTTCATCAATTCAAATTCATATTGCTTGCATGCACTTAGGAGTATTTAAATGCAAAGGAGCATCCTCATGCATACTTAAGATGAGTGGCCAAGCTAGATAGTTCAAACAACACACACTAAAAAAAAAACCACTAAAATACTAAACACTAAAACTCAAATATATCATCATTTTTATTAATAAAGGAGAACTTCTAAATAGTTTAAGGGCCTGATTCAACAAAGCACTTAAGCACATGCATCACTTGAAATATGTGTTTATGTCCACCCTGATTCAAAGAACTCAAGCATGTGCTTAAGTGCTTTACTGAACTGGGTCTTAAACCAGTAATTCTCCAATTGAATTATTCTGCAAACCATTTCATAATAGAATGCGCCTACGGATGCCCCACTGCTCTCAATCCTCCAGTGCTCAGTACTCAACATGATTCATTCTTCAGACCATTGGTGGACTAGGCAAAAAGTTGGAGAGCCACTGCCGTAAGCATTGCTTCGTTTTCAGTCCAAAATGCCTCATTTCTTCAAGATGAACTTAGTATATTTATGCAGCAGAGAGTCCTGTGGCACCTTACAGACTAACAGACGTATTGGAACATGAGCTTTCGTGGGTGAATACCCACTTCGTCGGATGCACTCTTTGCTGCTTTTACAGATCCAGACTAACACGGCTACCCCTCTGATACTTAGTATTTATGAACCTTCTTTGAGGAGCATCTGCCTCCTGGGCTCATGTAGTTCAAATTATTATTTTCTATATCTTTGCTTCTCTCGATATTTCTTGACTGAGAGCATCAAAATAACAAATATATTTTTACTCAGAGGTTACCATCTCTGGATTTTTAGCAGAAGAGTAACAAAGAAAACTGTTTGAAAAAGTTGTCCCTGGAGTTTTAGATTATGCTGAGGATTATCTTGCAGGAAAAATTAAGTGAAGAGTTAGTGAATGGCCACCATCAAATGGGATCAGTTAATTGGTTATGGAATTATTTATTGTATAACAGAAAAAAGCACAGAATGTGCTGACATATATGTTGGCAAATCAATACCTGCCAGTTTGCTTGTTGCTTTTCTTCAAGCTATGTTTTGAATTACTGCCTGAATTTCCAATTCATACCTTTTCAATCTAATGGATATGATGTCACATCATCAACAGTACCCTGACATTTTACTACTACTTAACTAGAACTGTCAAAATTTATTTGATACAGTTTCTAACTCCCACCCCAGATTAAGGACAGGTGGCGATTTAATTTACCAAACTGTTTAGAATTATTAGTTCCAAAATTGGAAGACTGGGGAACTAGTAGGCTCAGTGAGTTTGTGAGAGGTCAGTCAATCTGGTACTTTTCCTGAGCACTAAAATTACTGAGAAAGAGACCAAGATTGTAGAAGATTTTTTGGGAAAAATATGAAGGGCAGAAATAACAGTTACAAACAAAATAAGGGTGCAGGCATCTTTCACTGGCTTCCTACAAACACCCAGAAAATTTCACAATGTCTGTACAAACTTATTGTCAGTTAAGATATCCAACCAATTCACCACTGCCATATAATCACTCACCATCACTGCACCAGATTTGCAATTCCAATCTACCCATCTTTAATCTTGCCTCCTAAAATTTGCAAAACATATATATGCAAAGGTCAATAAATTCTGATTTCTACTAATTCCACTTCCTATTCAAGGGATCAGTTTCCAATACCGTAAACAAACACTACAACATTACTCACTAGTTTAAAAAAATCCTGCTAGTTGCTACTCAATATAATACAACATCCAAATCCATCATACTTAAAAAAACAACATATAATCAACACTCAGTGTTTCATAACATTACACAGATCATTCCAGTTGTGCATAAAAATATTCTTCAATTCCCATAAACATATCACACCGTGAGAACCTATAGATAGACATAAATTAATGAACCTGGTACTATATACCTTTTGAAAGTTTTACTCCACTTTTGATAGATAGAGTGTGCATCCAATAACATATTGCCATTACAAAGAAACCCCTAATGGGGCAAAGTGACAGTCAACTATGAGATCAGGTGGGGATGATTAAAAAGAGAAAAATGTAAATAAATAAAATGTAAAAATATCAAAACCAAAAGCCTACCACAAGCAGAGTTCCTACCTACCCCAAAAATAGTGTGCTAGGGTCTCCACTATTGCTCTTCATTCTGTGTGGAAGGCACTCAAATACTATGGTGACTGGCAGCAGAGCAAACCCCTACAAGAGACAAATATTGTGTGGGTAACTGTTTATTTTGAGACTTATTAACATTTGGGTTTTCAGGTGCAGAATTTTTTTTGTAATTCTGTAATGGCATGGAATGTTAGCTGGACTCAATTAAAATATATCTTCAACCTTAACTCTTCTATAAATTAAGGTGTTTTTTGTTTTGCTTAGGAATAATGGGAGTGAATCTAAGATTTAAAAGCAAAAAAGATTTTTAGAAAACTGCATTAATATACGCTTCTGTTCATTTTATAGCTCTAACATAAGAAACAATATGTATAAGGCATATCCTTGTGCTGCTTTCCGTGATATTCACTTTTCTTTCAAAGCTCAAAGCACTTGCTGCACTGTTAAAGTTGCAGTATTCAATAAATATTTGTTTTAAAAAGAGGCAAAGCCGCTAAGAGCAGTTGCAAAGAAATCCATCTCACCCCACTAATTTGTATTAGCTTTATGCTGGCTATCATCTCTCCTAAATGGGGAGCTAACTGATAAAACATCAAGCTCAATTAGAACCAGACACTGCATGCAACTATTTGTTTGAATAATTTCCTGTTAGAGTACGCGTAATTGTTTTATTGAATCGTATAATGATTGGGCCAAATACTGCAGTTTTTACTCCGTTGAAAATCCTCTAGCTTCAAAGGCCATTGACTAAATCCTTTGCACAACACTGGATTCCTGGGAAATTCAACTTACAACATTCAAAAAAGAAAAAAAGTCTTATTAAGAACACCTTAATACTACAATTTAAAAAAAAGCACTGGTCAGTTTGTATATTGTAAAGCCTGAAAATGATACTTACCTGTATGCTTATTATTAGGCAACAATCAAGAGCAATGCACAAGTGCAGAAGCCAGAGAGAATTCAGTACCAGTTGTTCTAATGCTACAGCTGTTACTGTTACTTGAAGTCAGGGCTGCAGCATTACTCGTTCATTAGCATTATGCCTGTCAGAGGCCTGAAGGTTTGCTTGTGTCTTGGGGTACATCTACACTACAGCGGGGAGTCGATTTAAGATACGCAAATTCAGCTACGTGAATAGCGTAGCTGAATTCGACGTATTACAGCCGACTTACCCCGTTGTGAGGACGGCGGCAAAATCGACTTCTGCCGCTTTTTGTCGGCGGCGCTTACTACCACCTCCGCTGGTGGAGTTAGAGCGCCGATTCGGGGATCGATTGTCGCGTCCCGACGGGACGCGATAAATCGATCCCCGAGAGGTCGATTTCTACCCGCCGATTCAGGCGGGTAGTATAGACCAGGCCTTGGTTACAGTTCAAGACTGTAGAGGCCTGTCCTGTTTCCACTGAAGTCCCAGGCTCCAATTCTGAGATGTTCCTTTCCTGCAGTAAGTGCAGGAGTGGGAGGGCGGAGAAGGGGCAGGTGGGGCAAAGGTGGCTCTAAACAATCTTTCTATTTCTCACAGTTGGGAGAAGCCAGAGGCCTGCTCAGCCCCCAGTTTAAGTAAGAACTGCCTCTTTGGGATAGGCAGGGAAGGAGAACACAGGGAGGTGTCTAGACACTGCAGGAGGCCTTAATGCCCGTTCTGGTGAATTTTAGCTTGTATTTTTCACCACAAACTTTCTTTCTAGAAGAGTGAAAAAAAGGCAGAGGAAATAACTAAAGCTTCACCAGAATGCTCAAAGGGAAGGGCGAGAGGGAAGAGAGTGTGTACATGCACGAAGGATCCCAGAACACCACAGATTAGGTCAGAAACTGTCCCTTAACTATTACAACCTTTTCCCCTCCCCACTCCATTATGCTCCCCTTCTCTCTCCTGAAGGATCATCCTATCTCCGCCCAACCAAGGATATTCCTAGCTTGGCCTCACTGACACAATGTAAAGCACTGATTGCCCAACCCAAGTATCTGCACTGTGCTTCTCAGCTTCAGTGGAAGCAGCTGCCTTTTGCTTTCACAGTCTCACTGAGAACAGTGGAGCAACTTGGTGCTAAAGGTTATGAGGGCCAGCAGGGGGAGCAAGGAGCTGATCACATGCTGCCTCAGCCATCAGACAAGCGGAGCTGCAGCCCCCGCAACCCACAGTCCCCAGAACAATGGCCAGGACAGGGGAAAAAACACCCTAGAACTAATTCCCGAAGCGAGGAACAGTCCCAGCCAAACCTTTTGGCAGCTATGACTGAAGTCAATACAAGTTTTACAGAATTGTATGGAAGCAGTGAGGACTAAGGCCTGTGAGACCACAGAACCACCATATTCAGGAGTATTCAGTATGCAAACTGATCCATATTATGGTTTCTTCCCCCCCCCCCCCCATCATGGTACAGATCTCTTGTGCATAAGTCATCCAGCCAATAGTCCATCTCTTCTGGATTAAGCTGTGTATATTTACAATAAATGATTTTACCTTTATAAAATCATTGATTAGCTTTAGCTAATTGCAATCTCACTTTAAAATTAGATCATTTCACCTTCAGAGATAAAAATTTTGTTTACTGAAATTTTGCTCACCTGAATAAACAGTTGCCTTACCTGTTCTCACTATGAAATCCATTTGTATCCGAAAACAGTACAGTAAGCTGACATGTGAATCACTGGCTTTTCTAAATCCCTTTCTATCGAGGACTTTTTATACAATGCTTGTAAGGCATGGTGTTTAAAACTGACTGATTCACCTTTCCTGATCAATCAAAAATTGAGGGGTGTGTGTGTGTGTGTTTCTCTTCTGCAACATTTAACATTATAGCATAAAAGCACAAGGCAAATTACCAATATTCAGAAGTAGCATTTGCTAAAAACAGTGGATCACTTATATCCTTAAGAAAATCTCTCTTGTGGTAATTGAAGCTAATGACTTAAAAGTAAACACATTATACAAACTACTAAATGATATAGATATAAATGCAGCATACTTCTTTGCAAGGAAAATCAACTAAGAGAGGACTATCGGTACATAGCAAATGCACACCAGTCATGATTGCGAGGTATTTAAGTGAGAACCTGTAGAAGGAGGAGGGGGCCTTGGCTGTTATTCAAATGTGGCTACACAGGATCCAGCTACTGCATCAAGATTAGCTCACATACATACACACACACTAAATAAATAAACCCTCCATTTCTGCAGAATGTAAATTTTTATAGTCCCAAATTGTCTCGTCTTCCTATACAGAGATGCAGCACAGTGTAGTGGCTAAGGCACTAGAGTGGTTTCAAAGTGACAGGGGTTCAATTCCAACTCTTTCTCAGACTCTCTATATGACTTGGTGACTCACTTCTTGTGCATGTCTAAGGCCTGATCTATATTTAAAAATGAGACTGACCTAGCTAAGGGCTTGCCTACACTTAAAATGTTACAGCTGCGCTGCTGTAGCACTTTAGTGTAGACACTACCTATGCTGACAGGAGGGACTCTCTTGTCAGTGGGGTATAGGTAATCCACTTCCAAGAAGCGGAAGCTAGGTTGACAGAAGAATTCTTCCATTGATCTAGTGCAGTCTTCACAGGGACTTAGGTCGGCTTAACAACACTGCTCAGCAGGGAGGATTTTTCATAACCCTGACCAATCTAATTAAACCGACCTAACTGTCTAGTGTAGACCAGGCCTAAGTCACTCAGGGCTGTGAAAAAAACTTTTATAACCTAACTCCCAGCATAATGGGTTGATGCCACTAAATTAACAGAAGAATTCCTGAATACTGGCTAATCACTCAGACCAAAAGTGGCAACAGTATTATTAAAGAAGCACAGGGGTTTAAATTCAGACAGAAAGGCCCCCCATGCACACCTGCTGGGGCTGCAGAAGTGGGGGAGGTAGAGAAATTACTGTCTGTCTGTCTCCTACTTCTCCCTGGACCCCACAGGTATTCCATAGAGATTTTTACCCCATCGTATTTTGGATGGGATATGTGATAAAGCAGGGGGCTAGTTGCTGCTATTTGCCCACAGTGAAAGGCATTGTTGGAATCAGAATTTTACCCGTCTCTTCTATATAAAACCGTGTATTGTAACTAACAACACAGGGAGATTTGAGTCCCGTGCTGTTTTTTTTTTGTTGGGTTTTATTGTTTGTTTGTTTTCCCCAAAGCAATCCTACAATTATCAATTTAATCTTTTGACTCTAGTATAGATGTGGGTTATGAACTTCAGCTACTTAATTTGTAGACCACTGCACTATTTCAACCACAAAGACATAATAATCCCCTGTCTATGGGCACTTACTTAAACCTTCAACACACTAAAATGCTGTATTGATTTAAAAAAAATAATATCCTAATATTTTCTCTAGAAGAGATTACTTAGGAAAAAAAAAAAAAAAGAGAGATCTTGCTGTACACAGGCGGTATGTACATGGACTTCGATGGGATTATGACTGGGTAAGGACCTTGGGGTCGGGCCACATATTCAAAGCATTAGTCACATGTAACATTTATAACTTGCTGGACAATTGATGTCACTTAAACATACCCAATTTTCTCCAAAACCATTGAAAGACAGGCTTTGTCTGTTTGAGCAATGGATTACACCACCTCCTAAATACTAAGTTGATTGACGCTCTATAAATACCTTAGATTGATATCGGTACCTTTACCTCAATGGTGATTTATTTATTTCACTATTTCTACTAGTGTTTTTACTCTCTCAAAGAAAACCATACATAAAAATTAAGTTGATGATTCTTCTACTTGAGCACAACTACACAGAACAACTGCATAAAAAAAGCCCAATTGCAAACCTCACGGAGTTCACTTTTAATCTGAAGACAATTTAATGTCAAAATAAATTCTGAGTGAAAAAAGTGTTATTTCCAATTCCTGGGTACTAAAAGGAAATGCATAAACTGAATCATCTTTGACATCTTGGTCAGTTTGGAGAAAATGATTTCACACCCTAAGACATACTATGTCAAGTTTTATTGATTGTTAAATTCAAGCTATGTTATACCTGAAATGGATGGCTTGGGAAGGGGAGGGTTGGTAGGAATACAGAACCTTTAATCTTTAGTTAAGGCCCTGTGTGCTGTAGAGCCCATTAGACCTAAAACCTGAAACAAGCAAGAGGCAGGAGGGATGCAGAATGTATCCAACCCAGCCTGTTAAACAGCCAGTAATGTGCCTGGCTGGACAGACTTCTCAATTGTGTTAGGCATTTACTACAGGCCTCTTCTTATCCCATTAGGTGGTCACTTGTGAGGTGCAGAATGCCTTGACTTCCCAATGAAGTCACTGAGAGCTAAAAGCATTCAGTACCTTACTGGAACATGCCCTAGAAGCTGAAATGGCCACAGGTGCCCCTTCACTAACTAAAACCACTAGCATGGCTGAGAGTTTGAAGACAGGGTCTGGAGACGGCAATGGGGAAGGTGACTAGGAGGTGGGTATGTGCATTAGGGAGGAGGAATGCCTATGCAGGGGCCCCCAATATTTTCAGCAAAGTGGGAATTATGCAGCAGGGTCAACTAATTGCAAAACTATTCAGCAATCTGTGCAGACCTTCAGTGTCACTGTAATCATTCTAAATGCACCTGCAATTTAAATAGAACTCATGTTACGTATGGTCTCATCATATTTTTACATCATTTGTGAACCAGATTTCTTCAAATCTGTCTGCAGGCTAATGTCATATATTTCCCTATAATCCTCATCAAGAGTTAAATCTTTGCTTAGTTTTGAGACACACAGAGAGAGAGAGAGAGAGAGAGCGCGCATTAAAACAACTACATGTAGACATAAAACATAAAAAGCACCTTAAAAGCTTAACTACTGGGACTCACCATGTTTTACACTGAAAATCATAAAAATGATCAAACAGAATTTGATCACTCTCTCCAAAACGTATTCACCTCTAGACTAAGAACAAACGTGGAAAAATTAAACCCAAAGAGTCAGTTTTCCTAGAAATTCATACACAGAATACAGAGACTTAAAAGAGGACATGTTCCCTCCAATCTCCAGTACCATACCATTCTAATGGGTTAAAGCCTGAGACAAGTGTGGGTGCTACCACAGCATGGTAGTTCATGATAACCTTATGTGATTTACAGAACATCTCTGTGCCTTGACCTGCCTTTCCTCTGGAAAGCAGGCTGTATGAGCATGCATCTGACTCAACTGAGCATCTTGGTGAGGCAACTGTGAATGGAGTCTAAATGTCCTTAATCAATTCAGAAGCCATCTCCATCAGCATAGTGGAAAGGATCAACTTGATTTCATAGCTCAGCATGGAAGGATTCATGCCAAGACATCCAATGCAGGTATTTTAGGCCTTGGCTACACTTACCAGCTAGTTCGACGGCTGGAAATCGAAGTTCTGGGTTCGACTTATCGCGTCTAGTCTGGACGCGATAAGTCGAACCCGGAAGTGCTTGCCGTCGACTGCGGTACTCCAGCTCGGCGAGAGGAGTACCGCGGAGTCGACGGGGGAGCCTGCCTGCCGCGTGTGGACCAAGGTAAGTTCGAACTAAGGTACTTCGACTTCAGCTACGTTATTCACGTAGCTGAAGTTGCGTACCTTAGTTCGAATTGGGGGGGGGTAGTGTAGACCAAGCCTTAGATATCCTTAACATGGTGGTTACTTTCATAGCCTTTCTTCTTTCTACATATAGCATTAGAGGATGGGTGGAGAGAGGGAAGGACGCTCAAATTTCATACAGTAATAAAAGCTAGTTCTATTCCGAAGATATAGCTCTTGCTTCAGAAGGTCACGAGATATCTTTTTTCTGGGGGTCTAGTAGATTGAATAGAGATCCTGAAATCTCTTGCCACATAAACAGGATTGTCTTCAACCTCCCCAAAATACCTGGCTGCTACACTGAAACTCAGCAAAATTTTATCTGACCCTCTCTCCTTACCCCGTCCCCAAAGTGTATTAGCTTCTCCCCTTGCCCTACTCCCCAAGGTGGCGTCTCATGATAAAAACAAAACCCCGACATAGATTTTAAACAAAGTCAGGAAAACATTCCCCAACTTTAAGAGATTCTGATCAGCAGCGAGTCTCAAAAATTGTATTCTCTGTGGCCTGCTTAATCAGGGCCCATCACTGTCCTTCCTGTACTCAGCACACTGTCACTTTCATAACTAAAAGTCATGAGATTTGGAGATAGGCCTGAGAAATCCTACAGAAGCATAAATCTCAGACCAAAAGCGTGAGCTTAAGCAGCTATGCCTACAGATCCAGTTATCTTTGGATTCATGTATTTGATGAAAGAAGCTGGGTTAATAATAACTTACATAGTGCTTTTCATCCACAGAACACAAAGTGCTTCACAAAGGAGGATTGTATGCGGAAACAGAGGCACAGAGAGGAAAAGTGACTTGCCCAAGGTCATCCAGCAGGCTAGTGGGACAGTTGAAAGGAAAACCCAGGTCTCCTGCATCACTGTCCAGGGCCTAATCCCCCAGCTTATACTGGCTTCCTAATTAGAAGTAGGCACTTTGATGCCTTTCAGTTATCCCCAAACCCCCAGCATGCTGCTTTGATTCTTCATGGTTTCCACAGGAAATCTTTTGGAGAGCTTTTATAAATGCAGAAGAGAATGTCTTCTCTCCTCCACCCAGTTCCTCTGCCCTGGCTGTTGTGTTTGCACTCATGATGAACTTTCCCAAGGTGAGTTCTCTCAGGGTGAGTTTGCAGGTTATGCACACTCACTGCCAATTTCTCAAACTTTGAATTTCATACCCTGCCATTTAGCAGCTTTATAAAGTCAAATTTCTTCAGTGACGTCTCTCTCCTATTTTGCAGTATTCCTGTGTTAGGCTGTTTTCTTGAATCAGTCCAAAGCCCATGCAACACCAACATAAATTAGTTTTTCTTTTCATACAAGTTCTTATACCGTGCTCATCACCATAGTATCTTAGCACCTTCTAGTAGTGCATTAAGCAATGTAATTTACATCTGACATGTGTTTGTTATTATTATATGTATTACCACAGCACCTCGCAGCCTGACACATGGACCAAATCTCTGTTTTGCAAACACCCAAACAAAAAGATGGTCCTCCCGTCTTCTCCCCAGGGTGAGAAGTGTGTGCAGTGGAGTATTTTGTTTAAATAGGGAGGGGTTTGGTTTGGGTCGTTTTGTTTCTTTGGGACTAGATTTTTTTTTTTTACCCCTGCAGTCACATCCACCCAACTCCCATTAGCTTCAACAGGAGTTGGATGCATGCAACAATGGGAGAAATCTGTTCTTTTGTGCATGTCTGTGATCTAGAGCAGTTAGCTCCTGCCACCTTGTGGGGGTCTGTGGATCTCCCAGGAAGTTTGGTGCTGCTGCAGATCAGTTTAAGCAAATAAATATTTATGAATGCCTCTCCTTGTGTTTTACTTTACCCAATATTAAAAGGGGGGGGGGGGGGGGGGTATTTGTGGCAAGGGCAGAGTTATTTTGACTGTTTCCTGGTTTACTAATTCCAGCTTTGTGTGTGATAAAAGGATGCTGATTTATTGTTCATGTGGATTGTGTTTTTAATGTTAGTCAAGAACACTGAGCTCTGGATAGGCACTTAATGTTGTGGAAAAGTCTAAAATTAATAAAAAATCCACTCAGGTCAACTGTAATCACCACAACTAATATAAATCCCACATATTTGATATAAATCCCACACAGAAATTCCATAGATTTAGGTGGGAAATCCCTGCAGATGACTATTGTCCTTGGCAATCAGAAATATTTATGGAATCCAACAGCCCATTAAGCCCTAGTCCTGCAACAATTTGTGCATGTGCTTAACTCTGAGTAGCGTGAGCAGCTCTACTGACATCAAATTGTGCTGATGGTGTTTGTGACGTTATTTCAAAAGTTGTGTTCTTCTAGCCACCTGATTGCAGAGCTGACTTCCTGCAAACCTTTTGTAGGCCTGGCTGACTTTCTACTTATATTCCCTCTCCCCTGCCTATGGCTGCCATCCCGGACAGACTTAACCCATTTACGTGTTCTTCGAAGGTTGAGGAGGTCTTAGGCGAGATAAACTGGAAATTGATCATTTTGTTTTAGATTCTAACCAACTCCCAGTGCAATCACTGACACTTGTGGTAAGAGGGTCTAAAGTTCAATCAGAATGATAGCCTTCCACACCCACTTAGCACAAGTGCCAATGACCACACAGGGTACAAGCAGTGGACAGCCAGAGGCAAGGTTTTCTTTGAATCGCTGGTTGCTAGGTCCCTGCTTATATTTAAATAAAACCTCTGCCACTCCAATCCTCAGAAAGAAAAGTGAATAGAGAAAAGTGGGGTATGGATGTCCATAACCCTCCTCAACAACCTAAGTGATACTGGCCTCTTTTTAGGCTTGCCAGAACCAAATGATCTGTGAGAAAGGCAGAGGTATAGCAATGTGAGAAAACTTAGGAACCAATTCTCCTCTCACACCAGGGTAAATAAGGAAGTGTTTACTACTGAGTTCAGGGAAGTTACACTGGTATACATTTGAGATGAAGCAGAGCCTCTCTGGCAAACTTAACTCCTCTGGACTCTCTTTAGGTGCACAGAAGGCTTTTGATAGGCCCGGGTAAGCACACCTGTTCATGAGACTTCAGCAAATCTTCTTTGGTAAAGGCTTTAGTATAGTAGCTGGTTCAGGGTTTAATACGTACATTCAAAAGCAACAATTACAGATCCTCAGGCCTTTTCCCAGAGAGAGAAAAAAGGCAGGGATGGCCTCTTTCATTCAAACTCAGGGTATTTTTTTAAAACTTCTGTTTTTTAACTTCTGTTAGAGCAGACTGAAGCAACCATGAGATCTTGGTCAATGGAGTGGAACAAAGTGGTATTATACACCTATGATCAGGCAACAATTCTCTACCAGCATTCATTTTAGTACACCATTTTTTCTTTCCTATAATGGGGAGAACTTTTAGGGGTCATATACTTCCCTGACTAGTGTGCAAGTCGCTTTCTCTCTGGCTAGCCATCACATCCCTTTACCCCTTATATTTTAAAAGGCCCAATCCAATAGCCAGAGAACTAAGCCTAGCAGTCAAAGACCAATAGGAAAGACAGGGGAAGCAAGCAAGCAATGTCTTGGGGACAAGTTCCTTCCCTTGCTCCAGGTGCTGGGAAAGTGATGGGTACTGGGATTCCCACCAGGATGCTATCTATCCCTCACTCTAGCAGGGAGCTCTATTTTAAAAAATATTTGCCTGCAGGTGTTAGGTTACAAAGCTAACCCCCTGGCAGCTGAAAGGGAGAAGCAGCATTGGCTAGGAACACTGGACTGAACCAGACCCTCAGCCCATCTAAGCCCAGTATTCTGTCTCCGATAGTGGCCTGCACCAAGTGCTTTGGAAAAAAGTGTAAGAGCCCAGCTGCTTCAGGAGCCTCCTGGTTGCTGCAAAGATGGATTGGCTCTTCTCTCCTCTACCTTATTCTCTCCCAGTCTTCATTTGCGAGTCCTCCTCCCAGGGAATAAATCCAGTGACTGCCTATGTTGCTGATGACAGCTTTCCCAAACAGCAGCAGACTGAAAAGGATCTGATTCTTTTCAGTTTCACTGCTGTCCACAGGACATCAAACAGCAATACGGAAAACTGACCAGAATAGTTTTTCACTCTGCTACAGATTGGAAAAGTCTCTAAGCAGAACAGAAGGAGAAGTTCTGGCCCCATCTGCAGACTCAGGCAGACATTATGGTTTCGCTTTACACTTGGTTGACATCTGGAAGGTTATTCTCCACAACCACAGGGGCAAGATTTTTTTTTTTAAATGAAAACTTAGATTCTGCTGAAGTTGATGACAAGCAACCAGAAAAGTCTCTTGCTCCCTCTGGGCGGGTGGATTTTGTCTTCTCAAGGAGTGGTATAAAATAATTTATTAAGCAATACATTTAACCAGAAAAAAATAGCAAAAAACTACATACGTTAACAGTGCTGTTGTAACTATAACTTTAGCTTTTTCTGACTCCTTATGATGCTGTGTATCCTTAACTTTGTAATTTTTTTCCATTCAGTTACCTGTTGTGTCTCTTAAAAAAAAAGAAAAAAGAAAAGGAAAAAAAAAACCTAGAGTGACTCCGCAGAATTTACAACAGGGGTAGGCAACCTATGGCATGCATGCCAAAGACAGCACACAAGCTAATTTTCAGTGGCACTCACACTGCCCGGATCCTGGCCACCGGTACGGGGGGCTCTGAATTTTAATTTAATTTTAAATGAAGCGTCTTAAACATTTTTAAAACCTTATTTACTTTACATACAACAATAGTTTAGTTATATATGATAGACTTATAAAAAAAAAGGCCTTCTAAAAATGTTAAAATGTATGACTGGCACGCGAAACTTTAAATTAGAGTGAATAAATGAAGACTTGGCACACCACTTCTGAAAGGTTGCCGACCCCTGATTTACAAGCTCCTTGACTCAAAGTAGATTCAGCTTGTGCAGTTTACAAATTCCATCAGCTTTGCTAGACAAACCTCTGAGCATAGACCGCTAACCACAATCAAATCTGCTCAGGTAGACTGCAGCACCTATGCAGAGCTCCACTAGCTTCAAGAGAACTCTGCATGTGCACAGGAGTCTGTGTGAACAGATCTGAATGTGGCAGCAGGTCCTTAATTAGCTGTACACACATATAAGGCCTTGCTCCTGCAATTGCATGGGCTTAGGAACCTGCACATGTCGATGCAGTTGCAGGATCAGGCCCCCAGTGAGCAACTGTAGGCTTAAAGACCTGAGTCTACTATGTATGATCAAGGCGCCATTTTCAAGAACTCTTACTTTTGTTGAATAAAACCAATTCTTTTTTTCAAGTCAAACTGAAGTATTAGTCCTCATTCCAAGTTCCAGACTTCAACTGTTTTTTTCCGGTACCCATGTTTGTTTGGTTTTTAAAGTGTATTACAGGATTCCCAGACGTTGTAAGTTTTGGAAAGTTCTGAATGAGTTTAATGGAAACCGTTTTACAATCTCAACTACACTGCTGGTTATAACACCTGGGGGTGAGGTTTTGGTGTTAAGAATTTGCTGTGAACTGGAGTTCAAGTGTGCTCAGATGAGGTATCTATTAAGAGGCAGGATGTTTCTGGAGTTCTGGGTCAGCATAAAAACCTAGAGCTGAAAACAGTGTAAGCCACGGAAAAGAGTGAGTGAGAGCAAAGGCTTTTCAGGCCGATTTGCTTTATGTAGACAGTCATTTGTTTTGCCTGTTATTAAACTGTTGAACTTCGGAAAGCTGAAAAAGGACATTTTGGGACTTATTATTGTCATCAAGTCCTTCACAAAACCCTAACATGTCAAAGAGACAGTCTTTGTTTCCAAACCAGTGATGCCGATCTTGAGAGTAGTAGACCTCATTGCCTGTCAAAGACTTTATGTATTTATGAAAAGTGCATGGCAACGTATGTACTGCAGAGGATTAAAGGTGGAACCTTGGATCAACAGAACCAGGCCCCATTGCTCTAAAGGATGTGATGCAGAACACAATGTTTTTATCATGCATCACAAGATCTTGAAAATACAACACTTCACAATATTGATCCAGGACACTAAAAGATTTAGTCTGACCCTGCATACACATAGCTAATAATACTGAAATGTGAAATGATAGGGTCTCTTGAGAAATGTCACTGCTGACACTAACTACCATATATATATAGAGAGAGAGAGAGAGCGCGCACGCCTTAGTTAGCTAGCTAGCTGGGGGGATAGTTCTCTTCCAGACATGAGGAATTTGCATATACAGTACTTAGTTTATGGCTCCAATGAGGCAACATTGTTTAGTGGACTTAACATAGGGCTAGAAGTTAGGAACTTCAGGAGTACTGTCTGGCTTTGCTAGTTACTGTGTGGCTTCACCTTAACATCCTGGTGTGTATTTCTCCATCTACCAAATGGAGATGAGACTAACTTGTACATGGGGATGTTGTAAGGATCAGATAATTAATATCTGTAAAGTTCACAATAAAAGTGCTAAGTATTATTACTTTATAATAAATTTTCCCTGTTTGACAAAATATGACCTCCCCAGCTTTGGTTTGTATAATTTGAAAGCCTTTCCTAATGTACATGTATTTAGTTGTATATTTAATATCACGTTGGGTTAGAGAGAGATTCATTTCCTGTCTATGGCAGGACAGAAAGCCACAAATCAATCTAGCCAAATTTAAGCTTTCGGGGAAACTGAGAAGAATGTCTTTTCCAGATCTTACAGGTGATCTGCAAGCATATTAAACAAAAATTGAATTGGCATACACAGCACATGAGCCTAACAGCAACAGGTAGTAGTAACCTTAACACTAAATAATTTCATTACATGAAACAGAGGGTTAAAAAATGGAAAAAAAGCTTTTTTGGGGGGTGGGAGGAGGCAGAAGGGAGTCAATTTCAAACACACAAACTTTCTGACCAGCTCTACAGCACAGAGCTTTCCATCCATAGGTTGCAAAATGCTTTATGAAGTCAGGAAGGTATTATTGTCCCTGCTTTACAAATAGGGAAACAGAGTTAGGGCAGGTCAACACTACAAACTTGCATCGGCGCAACTGCACCAATGCAGCTGAGCCGCTGTAACGCTTCTGGTGAAGACGCTTTAAGCCAGTGGCGTTCAAACTTTTTCAGGCACACGGCCTCCCCACCATTAACGGAATCTGTCTGTGTGTGTCCCGCCCCCACCTCCCCATTACACTGCAGCCAAGGCTTCCTCAGCAGCAGAGCTTGGGCTGAAGGCAGAGCTGGGGGCGGAGGGGAGCTGGGGTTGGGGGCGGAGAGGGAGTGACGGCGGAGGTGGGTCTGGAGGCTGAATGGGGTTGAGGGAGGAGCAGAGCTGGTTTGGGGGCGGAGCGGAGTTGGAAACGTGGTGCTCCCTCCCTACCCCACGCCCCCCCTGAATGTTCCTCTGCGCCCCCTAGGGGGGTGAACCCCAAAGTTTGGGGGACACTACTCTATAGACAACAGGACTCCCATTGGCTTAATAACTCCATCTCCGCGAGAGGCGGTAGCAATGTCGGTGGGAGAACTCTTCCGGTAACATAGTGCTGTCTATATGGGGGGTTAAGGGTCAGCATAACTACGTTGCTCGGGGTATGGATTTTTCACACCCCTGAGCAACACACTTATACTGAAAAAAGTGCATAGTATAGGCCTGGCCTGAGAAAGAGGAAGGACTAGCTTCACAAAGGGGATTGAGCATGCTTACCAGATTGGGTCCCACAGGCAAGATAAGCAGGAGGATGCCAAGCCTGAGAATCTCACCAGCACTTAGCCATGAGCTAAGGCTCTGAGCTGCTCATTAGCTGTAGAGTACATCAGCATCAGTACTTAGCTGTCTTTGCATGTCTACCGGGGAAACTTTGGTGCCTACTGTGTTAGGCAGCAGCTGAGCAGCGGTTTTGAGAATGTCAGTAGTACCTAAATGTTGGATTGAAGTACCAAAAGAGGCAGTTGGGCATTTAAGTCCTTTTATGAATCTAGCCCAAACTGACTTGTCCAATGCCACAGAGCAAATCAGTGGCAGAACCCAGATGAGTGCCCAGGTCTTTTATACCAAACAGGGTAGGCTGGTGATAAGAGTGCACAGAACTTTTTAAGGGCTGCTCAGTCTGCAGGACAGGTCCAAAAAACCTTATCCACAGAACCATTCTTCACTCACCCTTTCTTTAGCTTAGAAAAGTGCACTAATTTAGTCTCTCTTTAACTCATCAATCTGGCTTTATGTGAATTTACATGATGAATTATACGGTATAATTCAAGTGGTAAAAAAACCTATTAGTGCAGACACCATTACACCCATATAAAAGTGCTTAAATTGGTATAGTTTATTCTGGTTTGGGAAGCTGAATAAACTATATGGATGTCAGGGACCTATACACCGTTATCATTGAATCCACACTAGGGCTTTTACTGGTATAACTAATAAGCCCCTCAACCATAGTAAGACTTTTTAAAGTGTAGCTGAGCCCTAAGAAATGTTATTGATGTAGGAAAGATTCATGAAGGTATTCCTTATGAACCTACATCTATATCCACCAAGTCAATGGCAAAATTTGTCACTGGCTTCAGTGGGAGCATGATCAGACTCACTGTGGTATATTTCCTGTGTTATGGGATTATGTCATTTGATAATGGGGCTGAGATTTTCTGTAAGTGCCCAAACATAAGGATATATTAAGAGAAATGTTGGACTGTTGATGGGATGTTTTCATCAAGTTGGGGAAATAATCAGATAGATCAAAGGGAAGGGAAACAGTCAGCAAGTTTTATTTGTAGCCATGAGATATAAAAAATGGATATAGTTCCTCCCAACTACATGCTATCAATGTAGTCAGAGCAATATTTTTAACATGCACTACTCCTAGCGGGCTTAGCTAGTGCTTTTATTATAAACAAAAGGCTGAATTCTGCCTGCATTTGCTGTAAGAGCTGATAGAGTTGCACCGTTTACACTAGGTCTGAGTTAGGCCCAAAGACTATGAGACCATTTTAAAAGGGTGTAATAGTACATATTGTCAGATATGAACAGTGAATTTGAGTGGCTCAATTTCAGGGTGTCCAGCATTTAAGACCTTACAGGGGTCTGATTTTTCAGAGAATGGTGCTAAACACTTTATGAATATCAGGTCCCTTTAGGGTGTTTCAGCTTGGGCATCCAAAAATCACTATTGAAAATCGTGGGTCAAACACTAGGCACGACTCACACTGTGGGAGCTCCTGTGAAAAATATCCAAAATATTTTACATGCGTTTTTTCGTTTTGTTTTTTTAAGACCCACACCAGTTAGGAAAAGGATGGTTCAACCATATGAAGCTGAGGTAACTAAAAATCAGTCACATCAGTAAAACATTCTGTTCAAAACACACATGTTAAATAAGTGCTATTTTTTTAAAGGGATTTCAGAGAACATCTCCGTAATTTGCAGTTTCAATAATAAATAATAAGCTACCCAAATATCTGGCTTTCCCTAGACCCTGGACATGATTGCACTAGTTCCAAATGTATATTCAAATGAGAATGGTGACCGCTTCATTGTGACTGATTCCTGTTATTTAGCCCTGTTCTCTTAGGAAAAAGAATAGATAATATTCAGTAATTCTCCCATCTGTTCTTTAAATGACCCGGGTTTATACTTTTTTCAGGAAGATTTTTTTTTTAAATAGACTGTTCCAACTACTTAGAATTTACATTATCTTTTTGACCTTTGTTTCAAATTTTCTCTTAATTTCTATGTATGTATTTAACCTCATCTATGAATATTTGGTTATATAAGAGTCACCATACCTGTTAAGACTGAATACCAACATCACTGATTAGGATAAAATATGGAAAAACATGATCAAGTGACAAAACCCAAGTTTTGAGGGAAGGGCTAGGATCGACCTGTAAATGGATAACCGGTCTTTCAAAAAAAAAAAAAAAAAAAGCATCTAAAATATGAATATTTGGTGGAATTGTGTGACTACAATCCAAATGTGGAACTTTGCATTCTTTAATGGGGGATGGACAGATAGGAGCTGTGCATTTCAACTAATTTCCACCTACCAGTGGGACAGGGTGTGTCTGACCCTGATGACACTTTGCCTGCTGACAGCTTCGGTTTGTTTTCTCCCTGTCTGACCACACTAAAGGGAGAGCCATAGCAAACTAAGTGCTACTCTACAGATCCACCAGTGAGGGGATTTTTGCCCATATAAATTAGCCACTTGGCTATTGGCTACAGCTGGCTGCTAATCACAATTCTTGAGGTGAAATCCATTCTCAGAAGCAGTGGAATATCTGATTAGGCCTTCTGAGCTGCCTCTTTTTTTCAGACTCTCTCTGATTCAGTCTGGGCCAAATGCCACACAGTACATGGAGATGGAACGCTTGACAATTTACATTAAGGTTTCTACTTAACATGATCAGTGGCTTTCCCACCGATGGGTCTTCTGTAACTAACCAATACCAGATAATCCTGCAAAGAATTTAAAGGGGACACACCCCAAAGTTTGCTTTTGACAGGGTGACAGGACTGTTCCTGTGAACAGTCAAACTGGTCTAGGGTGACAAAATGTCCCGATTTTATAGGGACAGTTCTGATATTCGGGGCTTTTTCCTTATATAGGTGCTGATTACCCCACACACTCTGTCCCGATTTTTCATACTTGCTATCTGGGCACCCTAAACTAGTCATTTCTAAGAGTTAAACAGTTTGGCTGTGATTTTAAAAGCTGCCAAAGGGCTTTGGATGCTCAATTCTAATTAATTTGAATGGAAATGGAGTGTCCAAATCACTGCATCAGTTTTGAAAATCTTAGCCTTGCCGTACAGTGTGCCTTTTGACTGTCCAACTCATTTTACATACCCTGCAGTTGCTTGTCACCATATCGAGTGCAGTGAAACACCATGGACTACTTTGTATACTGAATTACTAAATTAGAAATAAAGCAGTATTGTAATTTGGCAACAGGCACAAACAACGGCTTTAAAGCAAATATGGCTGTATTACCAAATTTGCATTCAAACACTTAAAGGCTGGATAACCGTACTCAGAGAGTTGTTATTAATGGTTCCCAATCCTGCTGGAAAGGCGTAACGAGTGGGGTTCCGCAGGGGTCTGTTTTGGGACCGGCTCTGTTCAATATCTTCATCAACGACTTAGATATTGGCATAGAAAGTACGCTTATTAAGTTTGCGGATGATACCAAACTGGGAGGGATTGCAACTACTTTGGAGGACAGGGTCATAATTCAAAATGATCTGGACAAATTGGAGAAATGGGCTGAGGTAAACAGGATGAAGTTTAACAAAGACAAATGCAAAGTGCTCCACTTAGGAAGGAAAAATCAATTTCACACATACAGAATGGGAAAAGACTGTCTAGGAAGGAGTACGGCAGAAAGGGATCTAGGGGTTATAGTGGACCACAAGCTAAATATGAGTCAACAGTGTGATGCTGTTGCAAAAAAAGCAAACATAATTCTGGGATGCATTAACAGGTGTGTTGTGAGCCAGACACGAGAAGTCATTCTTCCGCTCTACTCTGCTCTGGTTAGGCCTCAGCTGGAGTATTGTGTCCAGTTCTGGGCGCCGCATTTTAAAAAAGATGTCGAGAAATTGGAAAGGGTCCAAAGAAGAGCAACAAGAATGATTAAAGGTCTTGAGAACATGACCTATGAAGGAAGGCTGAAAGAACTGGGTTTGTTTAGTTTGGAAAAGAGAAGACTGAGAGGGGACATGATAGCAGTTTTCAGGTATCTAAAAGGGTGTCATAAGGAGGAGGGAGAGAACTTGTTCACCTTAGCCTCTAAGGATAGAACCAGAAACAATGGGTTTAAACTGCAGCAAGGGAGGTCTAGGTTGGACATTAGGAAAAAGTTCCTAACTGTCAGGGTGGTTAAACACTGGAACAAATTGCCTAGGGAGGTTGTGGAATCTCTGTCTCTGGAGATATTTAAGAGTAGGTTAGATAAATGTCTATCAGGGATGGTCTAGACAGTATTTGGTCCTGCCATGCGGGCAGGGGACTGGACTCGATGACCTCTCGAGGTCCCTTCCAGTCCTATAATCTATGAATCTATGAAAGCTAGATTTCACCCCCAAATGCACACATGCAATTATCTTTCTAGTCAATGAGAGTTCCACACATACTTCCAAGGGCAGCATTTAGCCCTTCATATTTTACCTCCTCTTGTTAATCTTCTGTATACCAATAAACAAAATTTAAAGCTACCTCTGCTTGTTCCAGTTGAAAAACTAGTTTTCTCTATTTAATCTAACCTCCTTGATTTCATGATTTTTGGAACTTCTGGTTGCTATTTATGCATTAAGAAAGTTCTTATCAATAGGACCAGAATACTACATTTTCAATAGCTACTTGTGTAACCTACTTCACCACCAGTTTTGGCACTTTTCATTTCGCAAACATCTAATTCCTCCCCTTTCTCCCCCTCCCTCCATGTCTCTGTTTCTTCTAATGAAGTTGGAAATTAATTATGCTATTTTAATTTGCTTATTAATTTGTACACCAGCCTCATAATCAGTATTTGATCATGCTTCAATTTTGCATACTTATTTCAAAATATATTAAGAATAGTGTGTATGGCTGATATTTAACATGATGTACAGAAATAATATTCCACACAAACTAAATAAAGGAGTTCTACTTTTTTTTTTTTAAATCTATTTTACAGACCATTTCAAATTAAAATTATGCTCTGATCTTGCAAGTATGGTACTTGGAATGCCCACTGACTGGCATGATTTGAGCCATGCATGTCATTTTCCACGTGGCATAAATCAGGGATAGTCAACTTGAAACTTGGGCAGGAAGAAACCATTTGTAAAGAGAAAGAAATGCTAAAGTTGGACATTTCAGAAAGGTGGATGTGATAATACTTCTTCCCCAATACACAGTTCTATTCTGGATTTACCAAAAGCTCCCCTTACTTAGCCATCCAGGGTGTCTGAGATTTTCATAGCTGATCTTGCTCTGAACTACAATGGTAGTGGCATGCTCCCTTAATAACAAGCATTCAAAATCTACATGGAAGGTTTATTAAAGATTTCTTGATGAGTATTGAAACCCAAACATCAAATCTTAGAAGCATAATGGTTTTCCTAACCCTACACTTATACCTATCTGTTAGGGAAGCATTACTGGCAGTGTAGTTTAAACAAGGCATAAATGAAAGCTTGGCCCAGAGAAGATCCTTCTTGTTGGGACCAAGGTCAAATTAGGGTGGCATGTTTTACTGCAACAAATCATAAAGCGAGCGCCATATACTTCAGCAACAAATAGACTGGAAAACATAAAATGGGAGAATACCCTCTCAGCTAGGTAGGGGAAGTCTGTATATTTTGACTCTCTCTCTCCCCCTCTCTCTTTTCCTATACTTCTTGTCATTTTAGATTGTCAGCTCTTCGGGACTTGGATTGTCTCTTAGTATGTGTTTGTGCAGCTTCCAGCATAATGGGCCCATGACCCAGATTGGGCCCTCTGGGCATTATTGTAATATAAATGATAATTAATAATAATGTGAAGCAAAGGTATGTGCTGCTTCCTCTGAGGAAAATTAGAGGCTTCTAACAACTTTAGGGACCCAATCCTGCACCTGGACGCATATGGGTGAATCCCTATGCTCACACAGAGCCCCACTGAAGTCACTGTGGCTTGTGAGGAATCAAACTGCACGGATCCAGATGCAGAATTGGGCCCTAGTCTGTTATTCAGTGACAATTAGGCCAAAAATGCCTTAGTTTCCCAATGTATCATCCTCTCTCTAAGAAAAATCACTGTCGCATATTTCATTGCCTAGCCGGCTCAAAGACCATCTGTGGAAAGCAAATCCAACCTGGCTAAACCCAACAATACAGTTTCAGCAACCTGGCAAAAAACAATACTGGGGGAGACTTCCTTCTGAGGCTTTTGCTGTCAGACTTTGGATCAGAATCTCACACGAATTTAACTCCACTGACTTTGGTAGAGTTACTCCAGATTTAAACTGGTGTAAGTGAAAGGAAATCTAGCCACCCTGTTTCTCCTCTACCCTAGGTTCATCTGCAAATCTCTTGTGATGACATCCTCATATGTATTGCTTTAACAATCACAAAAATCCCATACACACAAAAATAGCATAAAAAGAACACAGGCTGGAGAAAGACGACTGACTATTCCTCTGCAAGAGACATAATCCTAACTATTATCATGTGATGTGTATTACCCAGCCTCAAGAGCTCTTGCTAGCAGTGTGGGTAACTCCTGACAAAGTGGCATACAGACACAAATAAAACTGGAGAACAAATGAGACCTATGCCAAAGCATATTCTGAAAGGTCTTGATGGAGCTCGTTGAAAATATTATGTTGCAGAGACTGAAAAGGCCTGGGTTCAAAGACCTCAATGCAACAGCAGCATGGTGTATTTAGCAGTCCTAATCTACCAGGGCACTGGTAGTTTGTGTGCGCCTTCTTCATTTGTACCCTTGTATGGCCTTGATTCTGCTGTCACTGACATTAATAAGAGCAGGATCAGGCCCTCTACAGTCTGCTCCTGCTTTCATTGAATTTGGTGGAAGCAGGATGAATCCCTTAGCATACATTCTTTCAGGCATACTGGGTGACATGGAACTTTCAGTTACACTTGTGCATACACAGAGTAACTCCATTACAGTGATTGGGTTTATTCTGGTTTTACAAAGGTGAAGCTGAGAGCAGAATCTGACACAGCCTGTCATATTTATTACCTTTCAGAAAAACAAGCACTGGAGGAGATGCACCTTCCCGTTCACTTGCAAACCAGCAAGGGAAGGGGGAGACAAAAACTTGTTAAGATCCATAGCAAAGACAGACCGACATTTTTGGTCTCTCGACTCTGAATTAAGCTCTACAGATCCCATCTCATGGAAACCCACTGAATATATATTTTGCTGAATGAGGCCCCTGATTGTCACAGCCCTTAGTGACATTACAGACCAGTGGAGTGCTACTTCATATTTTCAAAGTGATTTTTTTCACCTGTGTAGAACTACATCACTTATAAAATCTCTTCCACCAAAATACTATTGGAAAAGGCTTCTTCTTATAAAAAAAATTCTATATCTCCTAAGCAACTAACAATCTGAATCTACTCTTATAAAGTTCAGTTAGCTTTCTTTCCCCTGCTAATGACTAAGTTTTCATTGCATTAAACTTTCTTGCAGGCAGAGGTACCCGAAGCCAGTATATTTTCACATGTTGAATTGTTGAAGTTTCCTATTCATACAAAAAAAAAAAAAAATCATATGGACCTGCTCTAACATTATGCATATCTATGCTAGAGAAGAAGAAAGTAGAAGTGCTGGAAACTCTGTCAAAAATGTGTTTTTTTCTTTGTTCATTAATCTCTTATGTAACTGGGTTTATAAATATTAAAAATAATAAAGCACCGCTATCATTGTGAGCGCACACTACAAATAGGTGCATTTATTTTTCCTCTCCTCCAAGAGAGCTTTTATTTTAAATCAAAGCTAACATATCCTCAGTCAAGAAGTAGTAACCAGCAAATCTGAATATCTGATACGCTGAAATATGTTTACTGAGCTCAGAAGTAAAAGTTCAAATTGCTAAATCACCTTTATTTACCAAAATATGGTCATATAGCCAAAGTAGCTGCTTCAGGAAGTTATACGTTTCATATTAAAGTTAATGCTGATTTAAATTAAATAAATTATAAATATTAACATAATTTCATTGTAGGGGAGGGTGAGTTTTAGTACATTTTGTTTCTTTTACTACCACATGCCTGCAAGGCAACATCTTCTAAAACTTGATGCTGGGAAGTAAAAAATTATCCACTGTTGGTTAAATACTGATGCACATAATGGAAAAGGCAAAAGCCTCAGGTTAATAAATTGCTGGCTATTTAGAAGTTCCTGTCCATAAATCTGACTATAATGAGAAACTTACAGCTGAATATTAGTTGCAATTTTTTTTTTTATTTTTTTTGCGCTAGTAACTTTAAGTGAATTACTGGCAAAATAGCAAATAGACACAGCTGGCGTCCTGTAAATTCAAATCCCCAATTCAGAAAGGTACCGAAGGTGTCTAACTTTAAGCATATCAGTAGTCCTACTGAAGTCAATTGGACATCTCACATGCTCAGTGCACTTGCTTAAGCAACTACCTGAATCAGGGCTTTGGAGGCAGCATGTTCCAGGGAACAGGGCACTGGTGTAGGAATAAGATCTGGATTCTACTGCTGGACTGCTTTCTGACCTTGCGCAAGCCATTTCATCTCTTTACACCTCGGTTTTCCCATCTGCAAAATGGAGATAATAATGCTGGCCCACCTCCGAGATTTATGACTACAGAGTGGTTCAAGTACTTTGCTGGAAGCACAGGTGTAAGTGCTTTTCTGAATCAGGACCCATCACTGCTAATTATTATTGTTTATTTTTAGAACAAGAACAGCAATGTGAATGCAAACTTCCCCACATTGCCTCACCAATGTGGTTCAACAGTGACTTGGTGGCTCACTCCTACAATTAGCTTAATCTTTATGCTCATTCAGTCCTGGGCTCTTCTGAAACTATCAAGGAGGATGTCAGCTGTGATAGTCTTTTTCTGTGAAATTGACAAATGTCCACTAGCAACAGAACTGAAACCATCAGCTAAACTCAGAGAGCTGGTTGTTATTGTGGACCTACAAATGGGGGTCTGAACTAATAACATTTTAATATAAAATTGAAAAATAAAATGGGTTTGAACAAGACACCACAGAAATAAACTAACTAAATAAATTATACTCTAAATGAAAGAAAGTTGACTTTTTTATATTTACTTTCTAGAGGTAATTTTAATACCTATAATTGAAGTATTTAAATCAAGCTAAGTGGCCTATTAAGTAAAAAGGAAACATAAAAGATATTTAGAGTAATATCATTTGTAATTATGAAACATAATAATCAGTAAGAAAAACTGTGCTATAGCATGTGCACTATGTGATTTATCTACAGGTACTTCTATTGCTCACATCACTGTAATATCCCACAAATATGAATGAGTTTAATGTTCCAACACTCCTATGATACAAGGAAATATTAATAGTCTCCATTTTACAGATGGAAAAGTGAAGCAGCAGGAGATAAAAGCCTCCATTTTCAAAAGCAGTCTCTAGTTCAGGGTGACTCAATCTTAACACTTGTCGCTCCCATTGACCTCAACTGGAACTGTGCCTGCTCAGCCCAAGGCAGCACACTGAAAAATTAAGTCAGGCAAAACCAGTGGCCACTTTTGAAACTTTCTGAACTAAACCATTTATCCTAGGTCACACAGGTAATGTGTGGCAGAAGCAGAAATTGAACCCAGATCTCCTGAGTCCCACTCCAGGACCTAATCTATAATGCCATCCTTCCACTCTAAACAACTTTTGAATATACATGAAATCTTGAATATTATGGAGGCAATGCACTGCTAAACAGATGCCATGTTTCACCTCACAGGTGCTGGGTGAATGGATTCATAAACAACCTATACACACATGTATCTAATTACTTTGCACCGATAGATCTACCATAAAAAGTAAAACAGAGGACTTAGCTACTTTGTGGGTATACATCCTCCTTTTGCACATTATGTAAAAGAAAGATTTACCTCAATTCTGTTGGCCGAAATTTCCTATCCTCACATTGTTACATTGTGTGTTGTATGCAAGATGACAGTCACTTTCCACTCCAGTGTTGGTGATGTTTCAGTGCTGTTGTTAGTATTTAGGCCCCCTCTCCAGCAGATCACCTAGGCACAGGTATAATTTTAACCACATGAGTGACTTTAATGGGACTACTCATTTGCTTAAAATTACTTATGTGATCTGCTGGGTTGGGGTCATAGTTTGTAAGGTGCTTTGAGATCCTTTGGGATGAAAGAAAATCATTTTTATACTTAATATTTTTATCACTGATATTAAATGTAGAAAACTGACATTTAATATCTTTAATTACTCAAAGAACAACTAGGAGACATTAGGGCTTTCCTCCTGACATTGGACAGGAAGATACCTATAAATGAATGTGTCTCTCCTACAGGCCTTTTGCTGAAGGTAACTTCCATGGGCATGCAGTAGGTTTGTAATACAGGTCTTAGATTTGCTCACTAAAACATTCTGTGCTGATCAAAAACACCAAAAAGAGGATTTTACATGATTTTTAATTATGTGTTTACTTGAAACCTTATTTACTATTTTGCTCCAGTAATTCAGACAAGTCGTGTATGTTGATGATATGCCCAACGTTTGAGATTATGTGCCAGTGTCTGAGATTATTGGTCCTTCTGCCCATGGATCCTGGAGGAAACAATTCCCCACCCGTGCACCCCCACAACACCTGACTTCATTGGGAGTATTGTAGATTAGTTTGTAACTGAGATCAAAATCTGACCCTATGCATTATATTGGGATTTGTATGAAAATTGTTTACTAAACTCTGTTTAAAATCAAATTATACAGTGATTATAGCTCCTAAAACCATGTGATTAAAAAAAAATCTTTACTTTCATCAAACAGAAGAATTCCCAAAAGTAAATGAAAGTATCTGGTAACAGCCAAACTTGAGGAAATCTCCATTCTACCATTAACTAGATACATTTTTATATTACTTTTTCAATTTCAACAAAAATTTATTCAGTGCTTCCTTAAAGTTTCCATTACTCCCTCCTCTTCACTAGGATATTTTACTATTTCTCTGCTTCCTAATTTGTAAATACCATTTCAATGCTATTTGGAGCTGCATTTACACTGATTCTGTAAGTATGAGTAGAATTAAACTGTCCAGTTCTTGTAGAGCTGTATGGAGAACACGATCAGCCCATTATTTATGGAACAGAATTCTATGCACCCACACATTTGAATATTGTGTGGAAGCTATATATTAAGTACTAGGACCAAGGACAGTAATAGGACAATGCCAGTTATGATGTAAGGTCTCAAAGTTCTGCTCTTCCCAAAAATCCTACACCATTATACCAAATAAAGAGAAAGCCCTTTGTAGTGTACAGAATTATATATATATTTATATAAATAAATTCTCTGTTTACATTTGAAGTCAAATATATGTGTGTGTGTGTGTGTGTGTGTGTGTGTGTGTGTTCAGCTTTGAGCAACAGTCTGGGTCCTATCAGTAAGCTTTTGAATTTTATATGCAATTTCACTTTGTAAAGACTGTTGTATCAATTATTCTGCACATAATGCGATTCTTATCAATAGGATTATAAAATCTGGTTAGCCGTTTTTGAGAACTATATTTTTTCAGTGCAACTGGTCTTGTAATAAAATTGTAATTAGTTTATTTTGTGTTAAATTTCTTTCGACATTATAGTTTATGTCAAAGGATGAAAGGCATGTATATACCCCCACTCACTACTCCCCATACAGGCTGAATTATTGGAATGTGGGTGTTAATCTCTGCAGGAACTGGGAAAAGAAACAGAATCTACCTCCCTCCAACACTCTGACAAGTCATGGGGCACAGTCTCTCTGGTGCCAGTATGCCACTAGTTAGTATTGTGGCTGCAGCCATTTCAAAAGATCCCACAAAAGCAGTGACTCCCAACAGCCTCAAGTTTCACAGGCTGTATATAGTTAATAAATTTTTAGCTCACAAAGTTGCACTTTTCATATTCCAATAATTGTTTTAAAACTTTTGCCATAATTCAACTATTCTTTGAAAGCCAAGGGCTTTTCTTTCATAAATGAGCTAATAAGATCCCAATACTGAGGGCCTTCTAATTTTCATGTTCATAATACTCATCCCCTTGCATTCCTAACACACAAACTTTGTAATCTGACTGTTCCCGTGGGCACCCAAAAGAAGACATGTTTTCTGAGGTGCTAAAACCTGAACAAGCATCTCCTCCATGAAAAGGAACGAGAAGATAGTGTAATTGTTGTTAATGAGATACAGGCTATTTCCCCCCTGTACAGTTTACATACTTACCCAGGAAGGCAAATGGAAATTACAGACAGAGGAAGATGAAGCTGTCTCGAAGCCTTTGTCATGTGATAGTGACCTATAAAGTATCAAATACAGGCACATCATCAGTACACCATGATTTTACAATATTGCAACTCGCCACAACGCCAACAAGAGGAGAAATTCCCAAAACTTGAAACTTGCTTCCTCCTCACACACCCCTCCCCCTCGTATAAGTTCTCCTTAAAACGGGAAGCAGGTTGACAGTCGCAGGAAACCTTAAACAGCAAACAAAAGATGCACCATGTCTTTAAAGGGCATTAGGACTGGGCAAATGGAACAAATCATCTGAGTGTGCATCAGCGGGGTGGGTTATTTTCTCTCTCTCTCACCATGAAATTTGCGATGTATCAAAATAAAAGGCAGAAAGTTGGTCACAAAAATAAACCACAATAAAGCCCAACGATTTACACAAGTGCTTTCGCTCAATCCCCAGCGTGGATAAATTCAGCGACGTAATAATAATATTAGGAAATCAGCAAGCCCAGATTTCAGGTACGAGATATACACAGGGAGAGAGAGAGGCGGCTGCAACGTTGTAGCACTGTTTCAGGTAATGCCCATTCCCCTTTTCCAGATCTAGAGAGTCCTGAAATCGCCAAACAAGCCCCTCCACCATCGCAATCCACACGGAGATTAGAGACCTGAATCCAGACAGTGCATGGGGAAATGCATTTGCAAGCCACCACCGCTACCCACCCCCTGTGCAAAGTATAGAGCCACTAGAATCCGGGCTCTGGGGTGGGGTGAAAGGAAAGGTATTAAATATGGAGAGAGGCTAGACTGACCCACGGCTTTCCCTTTTTCCTCCTGGTCACCATCAAGTTTGCATCTTAGTTACAAAATGTCGATCTTAAAGGCTGACAAGACACAGGGAGAGGGGGGAGAGAAAGAGAGAGAGAGAGAGAGAAGAGAGTCCATCTTGCTTTGGGGGGGGGGGGGGGGGAGGGGAGCAATAATGTAATGCACAAATCTCACCCTCCCAGGGGGAAAAGTCTGCACAACACCTTTCAGGAGAGGAGGGAGGCAGGGGGAGAATGGGGGACGACGACGGGGCAGCTCCCC
>NW_023260498.1:17929-58086 GCF_013100865.1 Trachemys scripta elegans | reverse complement strand
CTTTAAGCAAGGTGCTGTCTGTTCCTTCAGCTGACTTGGACTCCTGAGCTTGCCAGTAGAGCCCCCTTCTGAACCCCACATGTCTCATATCCCCGGGAGAACAGAGTCACAGACGCCCCCTGAGGAACAGGGCATCGGTGCTGCCCCTGACTCCCTGGGTGTCCTGTGTCACTGGTGGGTGGAGCCACATTGGGTGCCAGTGCTGCCTTTGATCCCTGTGTGTCCCATCTCACTCGTGGGTGGGGATGAATTTGAGGGAGCGGGGTATTGGTGCTGCTCAAACACATGTATTTCTCACGTCCCTCGGGGAGGGGCTGCACATGGGACAGGCCTTTGCTGTAACAATTGGGCCCACTGGGGCTCTAGTGTGGCTGGAAGGGCCAGGGCTGCAGGTGATGAGGAAGAGGAGCTGGAGCGTAGCTGCTGGCCCCCCCGCTCCCCAGGCTTAGGCAATGTTTGGTTAGAAATCTCTCTGGTAGCTTCTTCAGACTCCTGGCCAGGCCCCTAGCCAATCCGCAGGGAGGGAAGTATAAACACAGCAGGGGGCTGCGAGCAGAGCGAGGTGCTGGGAATGTGCCGATGCTGCAGCCCAGTGCGCTGATTTCACAACCCATTGTGTGTGTTCACGGACACCCGCTGGCAATGGCATGCACGGGGCAGTCCCTGTGGTTTGATGCCACCTTGAGGGAACACAACTGTGATACCAGTAGTGAGAGCCTTGATGTTACGGGGTAGGGGCCCCTCTAAACACCACGGAGGAGTTAGTTAGAAGGCCAACCTGCATGCAGGACAGCCCCCAGCCTAGAGTCACTGCACCACCATGTTAAGGAAGCACAGTGCCCACTGCGCCAGATAAGGGGAGCTGATGCACACAACGGTGTCACAGCGACAGCCATGTATGGGTATATAGCGCTTGCTGGCCAGGGCTGCTCTGACACCCGCCTACAGAAATGCAGTCTAAAAGGGTGAGTTCAGGACTGGGAGGTTCTTCAGACCTGCTGTGCTGGCTGCTGCCTCACCACAGCTCCAGCATGGTACTCTGCCAATGACTCCCTGTGTGGCCTTGGTAAAGTCACCTGAGTGCTTTGTGCCTCAGTTCCCCCATCTGTACAGTGAGGAGAATAGCACTCAGATACCCCAAAGGGGGCTGTGGTGAGTGACTAGCTGTGCTTTACATGTGAGGCATGCTAGATGGTCTGTGCTGAGGGCCCTTGGCTTTGTAGCTGCTTTGCCATATGTACCATGCAGCCATTAAGCGCTCTCAGCAAAGGACTGAATCGCTGATGTCCAGGCATCCTCGCTCTTGGGAAGGCTCTTGTCATATGGGTTAAACGGGCATGAAAAATAATCAGACTTTTCCTTTCAAACCAAAATCTCCAATCCCATTACAAACTTTAATGAATGGATGAGCGCACGGCCTGCAAACCTGGTATTAATGTCCTGTGAACCGGGAGCTAGTCATTCTTTCCAGTTTTCAGGTGGAGAAACAGAGGCATAGAGAGTTCATGTGACTCACCCAAGTTCCCACAGGGAGACAGTGGCAGATCCAGGAATAGAAGTCAGATGTTCTGCTTCCCTGCCCCTACTCTGACTACTAGTCATGGCTGCCTCTCCTAGCTTCCCTGTCTCGTACACCCAGGAATGCCTATCGTAAGAGCCAGAGCATTGCTTGCTCCAACTTAATATGGGGAACATCTTCAAAGGCACAAATGGCAGGTGGACACCTAGCCCCTCTCTCCCTCCCCACCGCCTCTCAAATCTCCCTCTAGGATGTTGAAAGTGAATGTGTGGCCATCCCTGCGGCTGGTGATGTGGCCTAGCAATGGGTGTAACTCAGAGGCTGAGGGGATCAGAGAAACCCCCCAACATTCAGATCCAAGAGGGGTCTGAAAATCCTGAGCTCTTCCTTGTGCCTTTCCAGCACTTCTGCTCTGGGAAGCAGATTGGGCAGAGATGGTGAAAACCAAACCTGCTGGGATGTGGGGAAGGAAATTGAAAAATGCTTTGGAAGCTGCAGGAAGGTTTGTTCAGGGGCCGGCTCTGGGTTTGGACAGAGGGTTGGGTCAGTTTTTACTCTACCCAAACTGGTTCTCTGCTCCTCGGTTTCCACAGCTCTGTGATATGACCTCAAGTGGCCAAAGGCCATGTTCTGCTCTCAGATACAGCAGAGCAATCTCCGCTGATGCAGAGTAACCAAGAGTGGAATTCGGCCCGAGCTGGCATGTGGCAGCATTGCCCTGGGGAAGCCTACAGACCTGTTGGCTGGCTTGGCGTCATCTCTTTGCAACTCCCGCCCCTCGTTCCTGCCTCTTAAGAGCTTCTTTGCTTGCACTCACTTATTCCCCTCGCTGAAGTTCAGCAGCCCATTAAAATGGTTGACCTTGTCATCCTCTCCAGGTTCTCACATCTGGTTCTCGTTAAGGGATCCCAGGATGTAGCTCTCTGTCAGTTGCTCTCCCTACCTCCCACCCCTTTTGTGACCCAGGGAGGATTATGGGTGATTAGAAGACAGGCAGCAGAGCAAGTATAGACGGGGGAGGGATTGTTATAAATAGAAATACCATAAACTTATCAGCCTATCACTCGAGGTGAATTCTGGTTTTAATCTCTAAGACCCGTAAATACAGTGACTGGAAGGGGAAGGGCGCAGTTAACCCTTTCAGATAGCTGCAAAACACTGCAGTCCTCAGGCACGCATTGCACACAGGAAACGGGGAGCTGAGCAAATGTGAGGTTTCCCGGATCCCTTCCGAGCGAGATGTGCTGAGCACAGGAGCATGCCGCAGGGTGGGGTGGCACAAGCAGGAGTTCGTGGCTTGCTGATCGGGTGCCTGGGAGTCTAGTGGGACAAGAGCAGAGATGAGCCACAAACGAAAAACACAAAGGAGGTGGGCGGGGTGCTGCTGGCTCTGTTCAGAGGCTGATTGAGTTGGGAAGTCTGGGGAAGGCAGAGAAAACCAGTCCAAACAGTGGGATTCCTGACATTCTCCCACGTACGCCTCTGCTTTCCCAGCTCCTGACTCCTTTGGTGAGGAACGGATGCCATCCTGTCCTTCCCAAACAAGCTTTACCTGCGTGGCTCCCCACGCTTTCCCTCAGCCCCTTGGGAGGGAACTGGCGGGAGAGAGACTCCAAAGGAGCCTCCAGGGGTATTCCGGAGCATGGAGGGAGGCTTTGGGAAGGGTTATGGAGTAAAGGGAAGCAGGACCAATGATTATGGAGGGAAAGGTGATTCTGGGGACAGAGCATGACCCACCTTAACATGGTGAGGGCTAGGGAGCCTCTTGACGTGTTTTTGCAGCAGGGGCCAGGCGTGACTGCAAAGGGTTATGGAAGGGTGGGCATCCCAGAAGGTTTTGGAACTGGAAGGCTCTTGAAATGGCTCTGGGATGAGTTAAATTCTGCTTTTAGTTACAATGCGTGGCACAAAGCAACTCCGCTGAGGTCAACAGAGTTACTGTGGCTTCACTGCACAGGGACCGAAGGCAGAATTTGGCTCACTGAGTTTTGGAGACTCTGGGAGAGGCTGTAGGTCTTGTGATACAGCCTGTGGAGTAGTGGACGGTGGGGGACTCTGGAGTGGGTGATAGACCGTGGCATGCTTTCGGCAGGGCTCTGGATGGCGGGGGACTCTGGAGTGGGTGATAGACCGTGGCATGCTTTCGGCAGGGCTCTGGATGGCGGGGGACTCTGGAGTGGGTTATGGAGCCTGGATGCATTAGGCAGAGTTATGGATGGTGGTGGGTGCTGTCTGTTCGAGTTAGCACTTTTCTTTTGAGCAAAGGAAATATGAGCTCATTGGCTGCTGGTCACTGCTGCCCTCTGTTCCATCTCCCTTTGATTGGGACTTCGAGATGAGTTCTGTTTCCTGTGGAGCCTTTGGGGTGTTCAGCTTCATTGGTCCATTTTCTGTGGCTTCCTACTCCCTGTTAATCCCCCGTTGCAAGGGGAGGAGGGGCATTGTTAATGTCGTTAGGAGCTCGTGACTCTAAAGAGAGGTATTAGCTTTTGATTAATCACCTAAGCTGGCTTTTGGTAACAGTCCCTACTGAACAGAAGTTTTCAGGCAATGAGATGCTCTTAAGAGCTCGTGCTCAGCTGCAGACATTCCAGAGATATTTTCTGCCCCACAGAGACAAACGGGTGCTCAGAGGACCAGAAGAAGGGTTGAAGACTCAGGGGAAGAGATTCTTAGTGGTGACCAGGACAGATCAGAAACAGGGGGAGATGGGGACTGGCAAAGAACTGGGACAGCAGTCAGCCAGGGACAGGGAATGTCACCGCATGGAGCCCGGCTACTCTCAGTCCCTTTGCAGAACGCTCAAGGGCCTCCAGCCTCTTGTTGAGAAAAGTCCTTCATTGGATTTATTTTAAGTAGGTAAAGAACTGCCCCTCCCACCCTGCAGCCGGTCCCCCCCATTGTGGCTGTTATCAATTCTGTTGTAGCTCCAGAGCAGTTCAGCTGACGCACCTTCCGCGCCAGGGTGCTTATCGCACCCTTTGCTTGGGTCTCAATTGAATTTTCGCGAAGGTGACCTTTCAGGCAAGGTGGCTAGGAGGGTGTGAGCTGAGAGAGCAGCCAGGCTGGGGAGGTTAGTCTGTGGAATGGCCACAGTCTATCCCCGAGGGATGTATGTGAGCCCGTGTCCACCAGGAATTCTGTCCATCCATGCAGAGCTTGTTAGAGCTTTGACCCTGGGACGGGGTCTTCTGAAACCAGCAACCTGGAGAGCTCTCCTCAGGGAAGCTTGGTAGCCTGTGGGAGAGGAGAGGGACTAGTGCACTGGCTCTTCTCTTCTGGAGATCTGGATTCAAATGCTGGATCGTGTGGCAAGTGACCTGGGCTCTCTGAGTGGTTCCCTGGTGGGCATATGTCCACATCAGCCCATGATGTAGCATGACTGAAAGTCTTTACCCAAGAGAGAACTGGCACTGGAATAGTAGGGGAGCTGAGAGTCATGGCTTGAGAACATTAGCAAACCTTGGCTGGGCAGGGCTGGAATAGCTGGGGCGTGCCAGGTCAGGACTGAGGAGCATTAGCAAGCACTGGGGGGCAGGGGTGCTGCTGGACAGGCCCAGAGCTGTGTCGGGGAGCACTCAGGAGGAGAGCATCGAGGAGGGGGGAGGGTTGCTGCTTCTCCACCTGACCCACAGCAGCACAGCAGCTAGGGGAAGCATTCCAGCCCCTGCCTGCGCTGATCCTGGTCCAGCCGACGCTGTCAGTCCGAAGGGCACCTGAGCCAGGAAACGTTCCAACCTGCATGATGCCCGTATCTAAGCAAGCTTCTCTGACGAGGAGGCAGATCCTCAGGCCATGGCTGGGGAGCCAGCCCGACGTTCCTGCACCCTACGGTCCTTCTCTCTGGGACCGTACTGTGGAAGTGTCTGTGCGTCTCGGCACCCCAAGTTGCACACTTGTCCTGCCTGTTGCTTTTCTGTGGGATCCCGGCCTGGACACTGGAGGGGCTGGGGACTCCAGGCTCTATTGAGGTGTGTGTTAAGCTGGATGCTTTCTTTCGTAGCAGCGAGCCACCCTTCCCCGTGACCTGCTGTTGAGGTGTGTGGTACACAAAGGGTTAGGTGTTTTACAATGGAATCCCGACCCAGGCTTTTCTCTCCGGCCTGGGTTACCAAGGAAAAGATTCCCCCACCCCCGTTCGCTTGGCAAAATTCCTAGCTGGATTTATTTCTGCCGATTTGCTTGTCTTGGTATGAAAGGGATTTTCACAGGGGAAAGATCTGATTGGCTGGACGCTGGCTGAAGCCCCTCTTTTTCACGTTTGCGGTTCATTGGCTAACCTTTCCCCACAGTGTGGCTTGGAGGGGGTGGTGGTCCTTTGATGGTATGTGTGTGTGTGTGCGCGTCTGCTGGGCAAGTGACACATCGCCTCTGGCTGAAGGGATCGGGCCGTTGTGGAAGGGCCGTCTTTGTTAGCCAAGCTCTGGGAACGGGGCTGGGGCTGCTCTTCCCCTTTCTTGGCAGTGTCTTTGGCACTTGGGGTTGGCATAGGCCCCAGCAGGCTGCACACTCCTACTCCAGCGAGGCAGATAAAGAAAGCACTTTCTCTTGACGAACCCCAGCCTGGCTTCCACAGCACGGGAGGAGGAGGAGGAGGGACCTGTAGGAGAAAGGGGAAGAAAGTCTAGTGCTGCCCTCGCAGGAGTGGGAGGCGGGTGCATGAGGGGAGCTGAGATCTGTTCCAAAGCTGGCAGCAGCATGAGCGATTTAAGCATGTTCTGCGAAACCAAGGCAAGGGTCCATGGGGAGGGAATGAAACCAGACTCCCGAATCCACCCACAGAGCCCACACAGCGCGGCCCTGCTGCTCGGCACTAGCCATGGGCTCCTGAGGCCTCAGGCCTAGCCACGGGCTCCTGCAGCCCACACCAAGCAGCTTTTCCGCCAGGGCAGGTGGCCCAATCAAAGCCAGTGGCTCCTGCAGCTCACACTAACAAGGCCTATGCTACTGCCAGGCGCTGTCATCCACATTTCTCAGGAGGCTCTGTGCAGAGGAGTCCAACAGCCCAAGCAACCAGGCCCAGCCCAGCAGGGCTCTGCAGTCGGCACAATTTACCATCGAGTACTCCCTGTGTCCCGCAGACTTTCTAATAACTCTGCCTTGTCAGCACTCGCACTGTTGCCCCCATGGCGTCCGCGTTCCCAGCTCTTGGGTTGGCAGGGGTGCGGGTGGACACTGAGGTGGTCTCTCTAAAAGAGCATGATCTGATTGCGCAAGGATCAGTGGGTCTGGCCCTCAGCTCAGTCCCTTTATCCTCTTGCGCTGGAGGGCCCTGGGGCGGTAGGAGGAGCTGTAAGTGGCTCTCTGATCTCTCAGGAAAGGGAGCCTGACTTGTCTGGTTTTCTAATGGCTCTCGCCCCTTCCATTCCTTCTCTTTTCTGCAGGCCACGACATTAATGGAGCTCTGGAACCTTCCAACATCGACACCAGCATTCTGGAAGAGTACATCAGCAAGGAAGACTCACCAGATATGTAAGTCCCTGCCTCGTGTGTGGCCCGGTGGTGGGGGGCTGCCAGCGGGGGCAGAGCTAGTGACCATTTTCCCAGGGAGAAGTTGAATTTTCTCCTTTCCAGGGGTGCAATGCCTTGTTTGTAAATAGCTTCCCTGCCCCCTTTTACCCCTGCTCTCTGCCTCTGTCAGATCTCCCATCTGTCGCTCTGTGCTACCATCGTCATTTTCAATCCCTCCTCTGTTCTCCAAACCCCTTTCTAGTTTCCTTCCTCCCAGGTAGGATCAGTAAAGAATCCTTTAATTCCCGTCCTTGGCGCACCCCCTGCTACCTTTGGACAGGACTAAAAATGGCACAGAGGAACATCAAATGAATGCATTTTGGCCCACGCTCCTCTGTGCTGCTAGGAATAGCTACTAGGGCATAATGCTGGGAGCGAAATGCACTGGCATTCTGGGGAGAGAGATCCCCAGGAATGAGTGTGTGCGGAAGGGAAATGTCTCCCTGGGACCAGCAGTGGACCTGGCTCTCCACACCACGCTGGGGTGCACTGACTTCACCGGGGAGAAAATGGGCACTCACCACAGGCGGGAGGCTGTAGTCCCTGTTGGTGCTGGCACTGGGGCACTGACCTGTTGGGATGGGAGGTACTGTCCTGTTCCCAGCAGGTGTTTGTTACACTGGGCTGAGTGGAGCTTCTCAGCACATCTGGCAAAGTAAGCAGGGTTGGGTTTGGTCAGTCTTTGCCTGGGAGCCCTCAGAGGAAGACCTGAGTGGTGTAATGGGGCCTGAATCAATGCCACAGCATGGGGCAAACGGGAAGTGAGCTGCTGGAGTGGCCACTTTCCCCAGAAGTCGAAGAACTGAGGTAATGGGCAGTTCTAGCCTTTAAAGATCCATGAGCAACATTAGGTTAGTATTCTCTGTCCTGGGAGATTACATTCCACCTCCCTCCATTCCCCCACCAGTAGCAGCTAGATACTCACCCTCCTTCCGCTCCCCGCCTGAGCCCCGGGGTGCAGTTTTGCTGGTGCTGTCGGGTTGCGGTGCCTCCTTCCCAGTGGTGGGTGTGTGGGTGGGGGCAGAAGGGCTGCGTGGCCGGCGAAAGGTGCAATACGTGTATACTGCTGAGGTTCTCAACTTCTCTCCCACAGCTGCTTCCCGGACATCCCTGCCTCAGCCAGCTACGCACATACCCAGCCTTCCGGCTCTGCCTCTGTCAGCGCTCCTGTTGCCAGCTCCATCTCCAGCGTCGCTCATGTGACCAACCCAGCTTCCAGTGGTGCCCTCCATCTCTGTCCCCCAGGCAGCCAAGGCCCGGTCCGTCATGGTCCTCTTTTGGCCAACCCCTGTGGACCCAGCTACAGTGCTCACCTCAACTGCAATAACAACAATGGCATGGTGGTGCCCAAGGGGTACCTCAGCGGCCACTGCCTGAATAACGTGGTCCCTCCAATCAAATCGGAGCCCAAGGCCTCCTATGCACCTGGGTAAGTGTGGCTGAAGCAGGGAGGAGGAGTAAAAAGAGTTTCTTTACCTGGAGGTGATTATACATTAGGAACTCTGAGGCCTGCTGTGTTTGTCCCACAAACCTTCGGGTGCCTAAACATTGATTCAGGTGCTTAGTTATTGGTGCTGGAGTTTGAGAGCGTTGGCTGTGGCCTTCGTGCCAGTGACGTGCACTGAGCTAGGTGGAATAGTAACGTCCCATATGAGAGCAGATGGCATTAAAGCCAGGGCCGGCGGGGGCCAAAGAGATTCATGGAACACAGAGCAGAAGGCTCTGTGAGTGAATGATGGGAAAATCTTTTAGTATCTCAGGCAGGAACAGAGGCATATTTGGAATCCATTCCAGATTGAGAAAATCCTCATTCCAGGATCTCCCTGGGGCTATCCCAGGTGAAAGGTGGTAGCTAACTCAGACAAAAAGATATGGAGTCTGGTGTCCCAAATACCTTGGGCTGGTATTTGATATCTCTCACTCTGTGTAGGAAGGAGATAGACCCTGGGCTGAATTTGCACCCACTTGCAGTGTACTCTAGGCTCACCCCCTGCAAAGAGTGGGAGGACTGAGTTTCTGTATCTCTGGTGGACTGAACATGTAGCCCCAGGAGGAGAAAGTGCACCCAGGGAGATGCTGCGATTCCTGCTTTCTGGGCAGGTGTCTACCTCAGTGGGCAGAGATGGGCCTGCCATGGCAGGTTGGGATCAGAGGGAAGCATGGCAATGCCAGGCCAGCGATTGCTCTGCTGGGTGAGCAGGAGTGCGCAGCCGTTGGTAGAGAGAGGACTGCTGTGCCATGCTGGGCGGGAATGGGGCCGAGGCTGTCTTGGTGGGCAGGGTGGGGATTGCCCCAGAGAGTGAGACATAGATGGAGACAATTCCCACCGTGGGTAGAATGTGCCATAGCTCCCAGAGGTGAGAGAAATAGCTCCCCACACATGCTAGTTCATACATTTCATTCCTGGTAGCTGTTAGTCCCTAGCCCCTGCTGGGAGGAGCACCCCAGCTTCTCCCTTCCCCTGACTCTTTCAAGGGTGCTGCTGGGGAGATCCTTTCCTCACCGCTGGCAGAGGAAGACTCCAGAGGAGTCAGTCAGACGGCGATGGAAATCAATAGTGCCACATCCCTCTCTCAGCGTGGCCACCCAGCAGTCTGGCATCACCCCCCCACACACACATGACCTGCGCCAGTGCCTGACCCATCCTGAAGTCTCCCATCTCTCCACTTAGCACCTCTGTCTCATGTGGCGCATAGCCTCGCTGTGTTACATTTGCAGCCATCTCCTTCCTCTTTGGAATTGGTGGGTGTTGGGTGCGGAGGCCCAGGCCAGGATGGAGTCCAGGTTTTGTGCATGTCTGTGAATCTCCTGTTCTCCTCTGCCTCGCGCCATCTAGTGATGCCAATAAGGAGAACATCATCATGATTCCAGGAGTTGGGAAGGCTCTGAATTCACGGGGCCAAATTCAACCTTGATGTAATTCCACTGAGGCCATTGGGTTGGATTTGGCCCATTGGAGGGACTTGGAAAGATTCTCATGAATGAGGCGGGGTAGAGAAAATCACTGATTGTGTCCATTGCCGTTGGATTCCCAGTCTGGGGGAGGACACGGAGTTTTCCCATGAGGCAAACAGCTGGACAGGGGCCATTCCTAGGGGCTCTCAGTCATGTTAGAGTCCATCCTGCAGGAGGCTTCCAGTTGTTTAGTCTAGTAAGGACCCGTTCTGTCCTTGCCCTTGGCTGAGATGGCCAACCAGGCTCATAGAGCCAACGGTGGCCATGGCTTGTGCGATGGGGATACCTGCCCGCCAGGGGCTGGGACTCCAGCCCATTGAATGGCAGTTGGAGGGTGACGACTTTGGGTCCCTAATAACCTCGGCTTTGGTCACACTGGAGGCTTGAGAGTCTTTCTCCCAGTCCCCGAGTTGGGGCCCCAGTGGAGTCAGTGTCCTAGAGGTGAAGGGCTCCGTACCCTACCCAGTCCCCTGGCCTTGGGGGGATCGTTGTGACAAAAGGCACAAGAAAGTAGCTGAATTGGGTCCTGAGATGACTTTGCAACAACTCTGGTTTGGTTTCCGTTATCTCATTGCAATATTCTTGCCCTTCCCCCCACCCAAAGGCACTTTAAGCTTGGTCTGGACGTAGCTGCGTCCATCACGGGTGTGAAAAATCCACACCCTGGAGCATTGGAGCTATGCCGACCTAACCCTCGGCGTGGATGCAGGGAAGAATTCTTCTGTTGAGGTGGCGACCGTAGTTCCGGGAGGTGGTGTTCCTATAGTGACAGAAAAATCCCTTCCATCACTACACTACGGGGTTATGCTGGTGTTAGTCCCTGTAGTGTCAACATATCCTGAGCCCGCTCATGTCTGCTCCCCGCACCCCAAGCCTGCATATTGGCACCTGGGCCGTTAAGATCAGCTGGGACTCTGGAGCTAGATTTGTTTATCCAGGGGCAGGACGTTCTCTGGAACTTACTCCTGATGGAGACCAAGTCTTTTGACCTGTCGGGCATGCAACATGGCATGTCTATTTTCCCAGGCTGTCTCTGAGGGTAACTGGGGAGGAGCCGTTTAGCTTTTCATGAAGAGCTGGGAGTCCTGGAAAGCTAAAGTTGGATCAAACTGGATTTTTCGCAGTGTGGTTTTTAAATGACTGACGTGTCCGTGTGCAGGGAGCCTGCGTTTAGCCTCATGGTACAAGGCAAAATAAATAGAGGATAACTTAACAGATCACTCCCCTGCTGCCCAACTGCCCCATAGAACACAGGAAGTTCCTTGTCAATCCTTTTATCCCCGGACATGGTGCGTTTGGTGAGGCCAATAGAGTTTCCTATTCATATTTGGTTCCCTTTTGCAGAGTTAGGGCCAGATTCTGCTCTTGGTGCTGCTGGTGTAAATCCAGAGGAACTCCATTGACCTCTGTGGGTGCTGCTCCGGATTTCCCCAGGTGTGAGTGAAAGCTGAATCTGGCCCTCAGCCTCACAGCCTTCGCTTTCATGCATCAGATCCCGGAACAGAGCCAGGCTCCCCTATTTATTCAGGGTGAAACCAATGATCTTTTTCTGGGGAACAGATACATTTCTGTTTGGCTTCTTTTAACTGGCCATGAGCTGCAAAGAGAAGACTCTGATTAGCAGGTGAACAAAATGGCTGTGAAATGAAATGCCTATACATACAATCAAAGGAGGTACTGTGCAGGGGTGCTGACAGCTGCTGCAGTGCCAGCCTCTTCCAGCAGGAGGCACTGTAGCAAATGTTCTCAGGCCCTGGCTGTCGGGGAGTTCTGGGCCCAGCGAGAGATGCAGCAGGGAATGGTGCAGAGGCTCTGGCTATGCAAGGCTTTCAGCTACTCCAGTCCCAGCCTGAGGCGATGTAGGTAATGGTGTGTGGAGGGGCTAGCTGGGAGCTTTGGCTGTAGGGAGCCGGGGCAGAAGAGCTGACTGCAGGGCAGCTCACGGCTATTTCAGTCCCAGTTTCTGCTGGTAGTAGGGAGTGCTGTAAGGATGGGGCAGGAGAGCTGGGTGTGGGCTCTGGTGCCAGCCTCTGCCAGCAGGAGTGTCTGTGGGCAGTGGGGTTATCCGTGGTGCCGTTTGAATGGGTTTTATCCTGGAGTGTGGAAGTCACAGTGAGCAAACTGAAAGGCTTGGTTTTGCTGGAAGCTGGTTTGCAGTGACCTTCTCTTCTCTTTCTCCATTGCTCTCCAGCACTTTACCCGACTCTCCCCCGGACTCTGGATCAGAAGCCTACTCCCCCCAGCAGGTGAATGGTAAGTGCTTAAAAAAAAAAAAAAAAAAAGCCCAAACCTCCCAGCCTCCCCCCTCTTTGTTTTACGAAAGTGGTTGGCTCTGAAATCTTTATCAGACGGGAAAAACAGACGGCTGCAATACGTGGAGAGATTATCAGTTAGTAAATATTCCTAGACTTTCACCTATTGTTCTCCGGCTAGTCTTTGAAAGGGGGGGAGTGAGAGGGAATGGGAGAGGGGGAGGAAGTGCGGATCCACACACACACAGCGCGGAAGAGAGAGCCTCGTACCCAGGCAGGGTGTGAAATGGAGTCTGCGAGCCTCCGATTGCTGGTGTCCATGGTGGGGGTGTAAAACAGAGCAAGGGTGCGCGCGCCTCCTGGAAATGAAGCCCAACTTGTGGAAACCCTAATGAACTCGCTCTTTAGTGGTAAGTTCTTGCTGAGCCTTTTCCTGCCGTCCAAGGAGCCCCTCTGGTCCAAGGGGGGCACCTCTCTGCTTCCCTTCTGCATAGGGCGGGGGGAACTCGGGGCCCCTCCCAGAGATGATTGTTTTCCCCCGGAAGGCGGGGTCAGGGCCATTCTGCCCCACTTGGCTTGGTGTGGGCTGAGGGAAGTGGGTGGATGTTGTTTGGTCCCAATGGCGACGCTCCCCATGCCTTGATGGCAGCACTGGCTGGGTGGGTGAGATGGTGGGAGGGGAAGGGAGCATGCCAGCTTCCCCGCCTCCCCACAGTTTTGCACTCTTTTTCCAGGCTCCAACCCAGTCCATGCTGGGAACGGCTCCTTCTCTTTTCTCTATGGAAGAGGTCAAGAGTTCTGTTTATCTTACTAAAAAAATCCGTGGAATTCCTCCTGGCCCTTCCTTAAATATAACAAAGAGGCCGGGCTACTCACCGCAGGGAGGGCAGATTTCCCTCACTGCCAGAGCAGCAGCACCTTCGCCTCAAGAGAACATAAGAAGAGGCGGCTACGGAGAACCCGTCTCGATAGGCTCACTTTTCGTAAGAGAGGAATCAAACCCTTCAACCTCGTTCTGCCCTGGATTTGGCAGAGGTTGGGTCCTCAGTGAGACTGTGGGGGCTGGTTTTGGTGCATGTTTCAGTAATTGACTTGGCCTCTTTCCCTGCTACAGGGTTAGAAGCATCTGAAAAACAGAGAGAACTGTTCCCTTGAGATGCAGAAGATAACATAAGGGCTGCCATACTGAATCACGCCAGGTTCCATCTTCCCCAGTGTCCTGTCTCTGACTGTGGCCCATACCAGAGCTTCACGGGGATACAGAACAGGGTAGTGATCCACCCCTGTCTTACACTCCCGGCTTCTGTTAGTCAGAGGCTTAGGGTTGCCTTGAGCATGGGGTTGTATCTCTCACTATTTTGGCTAATAGCCATTGGTGGTCTTATCCTCCATGAATTTATGTAGGTTTTTTTTGAACCAGTTATACTTTTGGCTATCACAACATCCACTGGCAACAAATTCCACAGGCTTGTTGTGGGTCATGTGGAAAAAGTACTTCCTCTTGTTTGCGTTAAACCTGCTGCCTGTTAATTTCATTGGGTGACCCCTAGTTTTTGTATTGTGTGAAAGAGTAAATAACACTTCTCTCTTCATTTTTTCCACACCATTCATGATTTTACAGACCTCTATTGTATCCCCCTCAGTCATCTCTTTTCTAAGATGAACAGCCCTAATTCTTTTTAGTCTCTCTTCATATGGAAGCTGTTCCATACCCTTGATAATCTTTGTTGACCTTTTCAGAACCTTTTCCAGAACCAGAACTGGACACAGTATTTAAGGTGTGGACACACTATGGATTTATATCATGATATTTTCTTTTTTATTTTCTATCCCTTTCCTAATGGTTCCTAACATATTGTTAGGGTTTTTTCACTACTGTTATTAATGAGCAGAAGTTTTCAGAGAAATATCCATGGTGACTCCAAGATCTTTTTCTTGGGTGGTAACAACTAATTTAGAATCCATCACTGTATATTTATAGTTGGGATTATGTTTTTCCAGTGTGCATTATTTTGCACTTATCAACACTGAATTTCATTGGCCATTTTATTCCCCAGTCACCCAGTTTTGTGAGATCCCTTTGTAACTCTTTTTAGTCAGAAACCCTTTTAGTCAGAAACTCCAAAAAAAAAAAAAAAAACCCCACCTCTTTTTGGACTTAACTATCTTGAATAATTTTGTGTTGTCTACATACTTTGCCACTTCACTGTTCACATCCCTTTCCAGATCTTAATGAATATGTTGAACAGCACGATCCTCAGTACAGATCCTTGGGAGACCCTGCTGTTCACCTCTCTTCATTGTGAAAACGGACTATTCCTATCCTTTGTTTCCTATCTTTCAACCAGTTACTGATCCATAAAAGGACTTTCCCTCTTATCCCCTGGCTGCTTAGTTTCCTTAAGAGCCTTTGGTGAGGAACCTTGTCAAGAGCTTTCTGAAAATCCAAGTACACTATATCCACTGGATCTCCTTTCTCCATGTGTTTATTTACACCCTCAAAGGATTCTAATAGATTGGTGAGGCATGATTTCCCTTTACAAAATTTGTGTTGACTTTTCCCCAACATGTTCTATTCACCTGTGTGTTTGATAATTCTGTTCTTTAATATCGTTTCAACCAATTTACCCAGTACTGAAGTTAGGCTCACTGGCCTGTAATTGCAGGGATCCCCTCTGGAGCCTTTTTAAAAAATTGACATTACATTAGCTACTTTCTAGGCATCTGATATAGAGGCTGATTTCATTGTAGAGTGTAGGTTATATACGACAGTTTTGCAATTTCATATTTGAGACCCTTCAGAATTCTGAGGTGAATACCATTTGTTTAATTTATCAATTAATTACTGTTTAATTTATCAATTTGTTCTAAAATCTCTTCTACTGTCATTGGGGACAGCACTTCAGATTTGCTACCCACATCACAGCTATTCTTTTGGGGAATCTCCCCCACCCTATCCTCTCCAGTGAAGACTGGTGCAAAGAATTCATTTATCTTCCCAGAGTGCTCCTTTAACACCTTTGTCATCTAGTGGCCCCACTGGCAGGCTTCCTACTTCGGGTGTACTTAACACAATTGTTATTGTTAGTTTTTGCATCTTCAGCAAGTTGCTTCTCAAATCCTTTCTTGGTCTGCTGTATTATACTTTTACATTTTACTTGCCAGCATTTGTGCTCCTTCCTATTTTTCTCATTGGGATTTGACTTGCAAATCTTAAAAGAACCTTTTCGTCTGTAACTGCCACCATTACTCTTCTGTTCAGCCATGATGAGATTCTTTTGGCCCTCCTAATGTCCATTTTCAAAATTTGGGAGTAGACTTTTAATCTGAGCCTCTATTATGGTATTTTTAAGTAGCCTACGTGCTGCTTGCAGGCATTCTACCCTTGTGACTGCCCTTTTTAATTTCCATCTAACTAGTGTCACCAGTCTTGTATAGTTCCCCATCTAAAGTTAAATGTGACTGGGGTGGGGCTTTTTTATGTTCCCCCCCCCTACAAGGAGGTTAAATTTAATTCACTGCGGTCACTATTACCAAGCGGTTTGGTTATATTCACCTTTTGGACCAGAGCCTGTGCTCCACTTAGGACTAAATCAAGAACTCTTATGGGTTCCAGGACTAACAGCTCCACAGTAGAGCCCAGAGGTTCTGCTCTCCTGGGATATGGCTGGAATAGCACATACACCATATCTGGCTCCATAGTCCCCCTCTGGTGCTTTGTCAGTGGTTTGATTTACCCCGGTTAGTGCCCACACTGCCAGCGTCAGACCTTCTGACTTAACCACACCACAAAGACCGGAGTGGTTCCAATGGGCTATCTCAATAGCTCTCAAGCTGTGCTCCTCAGAGCACTTCCAGGGGGGTTATGGACTTCTCTCACAATCAGGAAACATCTCCTTGTCTCCAAGTGTTGATCCACCCCAGGACTCTTCTGGGGTTTCCAGAGGCTTTGTCAATTAACTGGACTGAAAAACACCTAGCCCGTCCCTGCACTGCTGGGTCATGCTGTTCTTTGTCAGGGGTTTCACTGGTGTAAATTCAGTAACTATGGGCATCAAAATTGGAGGGGGAGAGGAGCAAGCTGCAGAGTGACCTGGCAGGATTGGAGCCAGGTGCAGGTAGGTGTGGGGAAGACAGCAAGGGGAGATTCAGAACTAGTCACTGTAAAGCCCTGCACCCCAGTAGAGGCAGTAAACCACGTAGATACACTGTGTAATGGGATGTAACCAGTCATCTCACCCATCACATGGAAGTGAATTCAGTGTCCCTTGTCCCTTCACTCTTGCCTACTGTCCCTTTTCCATGCATCCTAGCCCTGTGGCTTTGGGACATGGGCAACCAGGAGCCTGGTCCTCCATTGGAGCTCATTTTTAGGAAGTGACCAAAATATGGGAAAGTTTGTGACCCTCTGATCATCCGAAGGACATTTCTAATCATCCTCTTTTTCTTTTTCTTCCTCTCCTCTGGGGCAGTGACAGGGAAATGGGCCATGCTCAGACACCCCTCTGATGCAGCCACAAGGTAGCATCTTGGTTTATAACAATACAAGTCCCTCCAGTGCTGCTGCAGAGACCCCTTGTGCGCAGCCTCCGTGGAACACACTGATATCGCATGCGTAGAAAATCTTGCACTGTTATGAAAACCCGTCTGAAGGAAAAGGGTCCGGTTTGGGGACACACAAGCCTCCCCTCTCCCTAGGCTCTCTCTGCATGGAAGGGTGCTGGGCAGCTCAGTTAATTTTGCCAGGCCTCCCTGATTCCTCTTAAGAAAGTTTTGGACTCGTCAGGCAATGCCATGCAAAGGGCCTGACCAGTTCCCAGGCCTGGTCTCTCCCCATTGCAAGTTGCCTGGACTTTGCTCCATTCTGCCACCAGGGAGCCCACTGGTGCTCAAGCCTCATTTCCCCCTAATGTTAGGAGTTGAGAGGTGCTTGGACCTCATCTGGCCCCTAGCCAGAAGTGGCCTGTCTAGCTCTTGTGAGCAATCTCCATTCCCTTCTCAGGTGCCCGGTGGCAGCATGGAGATGTGGAGGGGCAGTGCTGCGGGGAGGGGAAGGGGCGTGTATCAAATGAGCTTGCGAATCTTACCCTGATCTATAACACAGACTGGGTCTGCTAGCAACTCCTTCCGTGTCACAGCTACAGCTCTTCTCACTGAGCGAGCCCCAGCAGGGCAGTACCCGTCTGCCTCACTCACATCTGTTGATTACCAACGCTTTGCTTCTCTGCTGGTGTCATGGAAGAATCCCCTATTCTGGCTGTCCCGAAGCCCAGTGTGAGTGAATCCTTAGGCTGGCCTTGTGCAGGTTCCGTGTGCGGGTAGGTGGGGCCAGCTGCTTCTGGTCAGCTAGGAATGCCGTGTCCCTGATGCCTATATCCTCCTTCTTTTTTCTCCGCGGGGGGTGCAGGGAACCTCTCTGCATTTGAAACACTTGCAAACTGCCCCTTTCTCCACGTCCCAGTGTTGGGTGCTGGGATCCAGTCATTCCCTTGTGCAGGAAGAGCATAGTACCCCCTGAGAGATCTGAAATCACAGACTAATGCACCCTACGTTCCCCCAAACACACCCTATTGCTAAGTTAGGCAGAAGCCTGTGTAAACAGACAAGGTTTGCCTTGCGTCTGGGTCAGCGGACTCCGGTTTTGTTGGCTTACGGGGAGAAAGCGAGTTTGAGTTGAGAGGGCGACAAGCTTCTCTCAGACGTGGAAATCTAGGGCCTGTTTGCTCGAGGGCCTCAGCTGAGCTCAGCCCTGCTATTGGTGTAATGAGGCAGGAGGTCAGGGCCCACAAGCAGGGTTTGTGGTGCTTTCCTCCAACCTGGAAAACCCAGGTGTGTGGGGTTTTGTGTGTGTGGTGTTGTTTTTTTCCCCATGCAAGAAAAATCAATCCCAACTCACCTCCTGGAAAACCCCAGGAAAACCCACGGCGGTTTTATGAAGAAGTGAGGCACCAAACACAGACTCTGTGATTTGCTTTATAAGCATGTTTAGCAGTCAACACGTAAAGGCAGGCTATGCCCAGATTGAAAGCGTACTGTTCTGTAAATAGAATACAGCATCCACCCCCCCCCCCCCCCCATCTGCCAGCTGGGTAGGCCTGCCATTCCATTCCAACTGCCTTTAGCTCCTGACACGCTTTTACCGATGTATTTGCTTTCTCAGCGCCTAGCTTATTATGAAGTCTTGACCAAACCAATCTGAATATGCTAAACGCACGCTCTGGCAGGGCTGCGCTGGTTGGATTGGAGTTTGCAGGTCTTTTCAAAATGGATAATAATCTGAATTCCATTATTTTGCATCCACATGTTCCCACCATGTTGACGCAATGAACTGCAGTGCAACCGCCTTCGCAAACATAGATTTAGGGGAGTAATCTGGATCTTCAGCTGTAAATACTAAAAGGGAAAGGAAGGGACTCAATATGACGTTCCATCACCTAATACTAAGCAATAATGCCTAGCTCTTATCTAGCCCGTTTTGTGGGTAGATCTCACAGTGGCTTACAAAGGAGGTCAGCGTCATTATCCCCATTTTACAAATGGGGAAATGGAGGCACAGAGAGCTGAAGTGAGTTGCCCAAGGTTACCCAACAGGCCGATGGCTGAGCTGGGAATAGCATGCAGGTCTCCTGATTCTCATTCTAGTGCTCTATCTGCTAGGCCCCACTGCCTCCCATACCTCTATGCTTCAAGCCTCCTTTTCCTGTTCTGGGCTTGCCTGATGAGCCTATGTATCTGGGATCAGTCACTTTGGCTAAGAATCCAAAATGTTCCATAGCTTCTTGGACTTGCTTTTCAGTTTTGTCCTAGTGTGGTTTCAGTTCTTCGTTATTTAGATCAAGCTAGATTTTCCTGAATGGCAGCAGTAGTATCGTCTGCCTGTATTCTATCAAATTCCACTTAAACCTTATTGAGTTGCTTTTGCGAGCCTAGTGCCTCTCTGTAGAATCCCTTGTGCAAACGGAATGAGATGTTTTGATCTAAGTCCTGCTCTTGCTCAGCGTACAAACTATAATGGTTATAGTTGGATGCAAATGTAACATAGGGAGAGAGCCTCAGATAGCATAACTTGGTGGCGCACCACTGAAGTCAGAGGAACTGCACAGATTTCCACCAGCTGACAGTCTGGCTTGCGGGGTTCTGAGCCTTCTGCCAAGAATCATAGGGAAACTGAGGCATCAGTCCCCCATTTCCAGTCAGCCAGCTGTGAGGATGCTGGCAATTGCAGGACAATGTGTGAACTTCCACTCTGTGCTTTCGGTGTTACTTATTTCCCAAAGAGGTTTAATTAGTGTGCTGAACATCCCATGTTTGCATCCGACCAGTTCTAGCATCATGTTGTTTTATTTTCATTGTCTGAGCACATGATAGTGTGTTCCTGGTCATACTTTGTTCTCCATCCTTGCACAGCATCCTCACCAACTTGGAGACCATATTCTTTGGTTTTCTTCTCAGTTGAAGAAGCATGAGAATTAAGCCAGAACACAGGTTTGCCTGTGTATATATACTTGTAGCCATTAACAGACCATTTCTCGAGTTTGACCACCTTGCATTAATGTCAGTATTGATTCTTTTAGTTCTTCCTCTGTTTCTTCTTCTGCTTCTCATAATGGAGGAGTTCAAATCTTTCTGGAGGAGGAGTATCCCTGGGGCAAGAGTTTCAATCATTTATTTAAATTGGTTGCTTTGTACTGCAAAGAGGATGGTGAGGGTCTTCAGTTGTAGCCCCATGCAGAGCGCATGGCAGCAATCCGTTCTGGAAGTGAGCAACGTGCTGAAGATTGTAGCAAGGTCCCTTCTAAGAAATGGCTGCAATTTTCCTGCCACAGAAGAACCTGGGAATCCTGGAACAACCAAAGGGCTAGTAATACCTTTCAACTGCAAACTTCTGTGACAAAAGGTGGATGTGCCCCCTCGCTAATGGGGACAGTTCCTAACCATATTATTTGGTCATTTCCACTAGCCAGTGAGCAATGTCTCCATTTTATACAGTTTGTGCTGCCTAGGGGTCACCTTCCTTCAAGCCCCCGTCACGGCCAAGTCCAGGGAAAGCACAGGCACCCCTATATTCAAATGCGATTATAAAGTGATGCCTGTCATTCACATAACACTACTGCCACTGCTCACCATGTCTCCAGTATCCTCGCATATCCGTTGCTCAGGAGGGATGCATGATTGTGGTGTGGTGGGGGAACCCTTGATTAGCAGGGAAACCGTGAGCAAGATCATCAATGTAGGCAGCTGGTATTGTGTTCTGTGTATTTACCCTTCTGGTGTTTGAGCCTTTGGAGTTCATGTTTTCAAGCTTTTCTCGGCAACCACAAGAACTAGAAACCTACCTTTTGTTTACAATGAAAGCTGCGACTTTCATATCATCACAGGATGCCAGGATCTGGGGCTTTAAGAAGATCATCAAATATCACTTGACTTGCAATTCAGAGTTGGCAACACTGCTTCAACCTCAAGCTGAAGTATGTAGTGCCGCTCCTTAATATTCAAGTATTATTGTTACCTAGTATCATATCAGTAATTCAGGTTAAGGATAGAGAGCTCCAATCAAAACCCTGATCCAAATGTCGTATCTGGGACCCAAATCCAGTTACAATTTATTTAATTCCTAGACAAGAGTACTTGTGGTACCTTAGAGACTAACAAATTTATTAGAGCATAAGCTTTTGTGGGCTACAGCCCACTTCTTCGGATGCATAGAATGGAACATATATTGAGGAGATATATATATACACATACAGAGAGCATGAACATGTGGGAGTTGTCTTACCAACTTTGAGAGGCCAATTAAGTAAGAGAAAAAAAACTTCTGAAGTGATAATCAAGCTAGCCCAGTACAGACAGTTTTATAAGAAGTGTGAGAATACTTACAAGGGGAGATAGATTCAATGTTTGTAATGGCTCAGCCATTCCCAGTCCTTATTCAATCCTAAGTTGATTGTATCTAGTTTGCATATCAATTCCAGCTCAGCAGTCTCTCTCGTTGGAGTCTGATCCAACGATCAGTGATCGGTGATCTTCCAGAAAACACCATCCTGGCCACTATGGACATAGAAGCCCTCTACACCAATATTCCACACAAAGATGGACTACAAGCTATCAGGAACAGTATCCCCGATAATGTCACAGCTAACCTGGTGGCTGAACTTTGTGACTTTGTCCTCACCCACAACTATTTCACATTTGGGGACGATATATACCTTCAAGTCAGCGGCACTGCTATGGGTACCCCCATGGCCCCACAGTATGCCAACATTTTTATGGCTGACTTAGAACAACGCTTCCTTAGCTCTCGTCCCCTAATGCCCCTGCTCTACTTGCGCTACATTAATGACATCTTCATCATCTGGACCCATGGAAAAGAAGCCCTTGAGGAATTCCACCATGATTTCAATAATTTCCATCCCACCATCAACTTCAGCCTAGATCAATCCACACAAGCAGTCCATTTCTTGGACACTACTGTGCTAATAAGCGATAGTCACATAAATACCACCCTATACCGGAAACCTACTGACCGCTACACTTACCTACATGCCTCCAGCTTCCATCCAAGACACACCACATGATCCATTGTCTACAACCAAGCTCTAAGATATAACCGCATTTGCTCCAATCCCTCAGACAGAGACAAGCACCTACAAGATCTCTATCAAGCATTCTTAAAAATACAATACCCACCTGCTGAAGTGAAAAAACAGATTGACAGAGCCAGACGAGTACCCAGAAGTCACCTCCTACAAGACAGGCCCAACAAAGAAAATAAAAGAATACCACTAGCTGTCACCTTCAGCCCCCAACTAAAACCTCTCCAGCGCATCATCAAAGATCTACAACCTATCCTGAAAGATGATCCCTCACTCTCACAGATCTTGGGAGACAGACCTGTCCTCGCTTACAGACAACCCCCCAACCTAAAGCAAATACTCACCAGCAGCCACACATCACTGAACAAAAACACTGACCCAGGAACCTATCCTTGTAACAAAGCCCAATGCCAACTCTGTCCACATATCTATTCAAGTGACATCATCATAGGACCTAATCACATCAGCCATACCATCAGGGGCTCATTCATCTGCACATCTACCAATGTGATATATGCCATCATGTGCCAGCAATACCCCTCTGCCATGTACATTGGCCAAACTGGACAGTCCCTACGCAAAAGAATTAATGGACACAAATCTAACATCAGGAATCATAATACTCAAAAACCAGTGGGAGAACACTTTAACCTGTCTGGCCATTCAATGACAGACCTGCGGGTGGCTATCTTACAACAGAAAAACTTCAAAAACAGACTCCAACGAGAGACTGCTGAGCTGGAATTGATATGCAAACTAGATACAATCAACTTAGGATTGAATAAGGACTGGGAATGGCTGAGCCATTACAAACATTGAATCTATCTCCCCTTATAAGTATTCTCACACTTCTTATCAAACTGTCTGTACTGGGCTAGCTTGATTATCACTTCAAAAGTTTTTTTTCCACTTACTTAATTGGCCTCTCAGAGTTGGTAAGACAACTCCCACCTGTTCATGCTCTCTGTATGTGTATATATATATCTCCTCAATATATGTTCCATTCTATGCATCCGAAGAAGTGGGCTGTAGCCCACAAAAGCTTATGCTCTAATAAATTTGTTAGTCTCTAAGGTGCCACAAGTACTCCTGTTCTTCTTTGTGCGGATACAGACTAACACGGCTGCTACTCTGAAACCTGTCATTAATTTCTAATTTCTTCCAGATATTTACTATTGTCTGGCACCAAAAAATGACCCCTGGGGCTAAAATTTCTTATGCCTTTTCTCATCTCCCATGTGAATTTTTTTTGCAGGGTGGCGTTGGGGTCTCCAGAGATTCATGTGTGGAAAAAGAATGGGTTTCACCAGCTCACAGCTGTTCCCAATACTTCTGTTTTGCTCTCAGATGCCTTCAAAGTGGCTTCATGTTAGAAACTTCCACCTTTCCTTGGGCCTTATTTCTTAATGTATTACACTGGGAGGCATTTGACTTAGGATCAGTCCAGCTGAATGTTTGAAGCCTAGGGACGCTATTCTTTCTAACAGGGTAAGGGCCTGCTGCTGCAAACAAGTACTACTGGACTGTGAGGAATCCCATTAACTTCAGTGAGACTGTTTGAATGTAGTATACTGGGTAGGGAGTGTTTGCAGGTTAAGGTGTAAGGCCTTGATCTTGCCAGGAGCTCCATGTGGACACAGGGTTTTGCTTGTGTGGAATTTGTTGCTGGATCGGGGCCTGTGGTGGGGGCACTTAGTTTGCACACACTCTCAGATGCCGCTCGTTAAACATTTATTTTGATGGCAACACAGTCAAATAAATCCAGATAGTGGCTTCATTTCAATATCTGATCCTACATATAGAAGTGGGGAGTAGGAGTGTGTATTTGAATCTCCCTTGTTTATTTGAATGAGAGGATCAAAGTCCTCTCGGTGTGTAAAAATGTATATTAGTGAATTAAATGCACACTCACAAAAATCTCTCTGCTATTGCACCACTGAGGGTGAGATTTCCAACACTTAGGCTGGCCCAACCTGACTGCTATGTCGTTGTGTTATGTCTTTCTCCAGTCAGCCCACACCTGTGGCTCCCCTCCCCAGTAGCTCAGAGAGGGTCGCTCCCATGGCAGGCATTGGCGTCAGTGGAAATGAGAGAAGCCTAGGCTGGGAGGCGGCAAGGCTAGGAGAGGAGGCTGCGGTGGTGGTGGCAATGACTGGTGGCAATGACTGGAGGATGTGGGTGGGGCACGGAGAGGGAGAGGTTGGAGCTGTGGTGCAGGCCAGGGTTACAGGGTGGCTCATGGCTGCAGGATAAAGGGGCAGTGAGGGAGCAGGGAGTTGCTGGACTTGCTGATACAGGAACTGCGGAAGGATTGTCCAGTGATTACGTTACTAGCCTTGGACTGGAGAGACCCAGGTTCAATTCCCTGCTCTGCCCCAGACTTCCTGTGGGGCCGTGAGCAAGCCCCTTAGTGCCTCAGTTCCCCAGCTGTAACCAGGCTCTCTCAGAGGTCCAGAGAGGCCCCGGCCACTTCCACTTTTGAGGCCCCTAGCCGTAATAAAAAGAAAAAATGACGACACATGGTCTAATCTTGTGCCATCAGAAATGATATATTTTTATTAATATTTATGAACATTTTTAACTCTTTAATATGACAAAATCTAGATCAGTTAACGAAAAAACTATGCGCATAAAAACAAGTTGCGAAACTTATCAAATGCCAAAAAATTAACAAGTGTCTAAATTTGAGGCCCCCTTTGAGCTTGAGGCCCAGGCCAAATGGCCCTCCTGCGCGGCCCCCCCTCCTCCCCCAGTTGGCCCTGGCTGTAACATGGGGATAACAGCATTTCCCTGCATCTCGGAGAGGAGGGTTGACGCTAAATACCCTGAAACTTGTGAGGTGCTCAGATCCTGCAGTGTTGGGGGCCAGAGAAGTACCTACGATAGGCAGGAGCTGGGCAGGGCTGGTGCAACGAGGGGACTAATCTGGGCTTGCAGAGTGGTGCTGCGGGCATGTGGCGGGGGCTGGTGCTGGGGGCACAGCAAGTGAGATTTCCCCTATCTTATTTTCTGTGCAGCTTCTGAGTGTGCTCACAAAATCCTCGGCTGTGGCGAGACAGGGTGTATGCTGTGACCGCTGCTTATCAGGCTGTCTGTACACATCTCACTGTTACCTGACGCGTCCTCCTGCTGCTCGTCTCTTGTCTTATATTGTCAGCTCTTTGGGGAGGGGCTGTCCCTTGGCTCTGGATGTGCACAGTGCCTAGTACGATGGGGCTGTTACAACCCTCGTGAGCTCTCCCAGCCGGACGCTCCCCAGGCTGCTCTTAGCTTGCTGGGCATGGGCAGAGTTCAGCCACGCTGTCTCTCAGGTTCTGGGCTTCTAGGCACGTGCTGCAGGGGCAGACCCCTTGTCCGACACCCCTTGTGACCACGCGGTCCCATTGCATAGGCCCCCTGGAACTAGTGCTGGCTCATCCAAGCCTCCCCAGTAGCTGCTGCGTGCTCCCCAACTTCCGCCGGAGCACGACCCTCTGATTTCTTTGAGGGCTCCTTGGCAGCATAAGCAGGTAACACGCAGACGCTGCAAAGGAGTTTCTAACCTACACACACTCTTTTCGCATAGACAAGATAGATACAGATCTCTAGAAAAATAAAACCTGCATGCAAATCCCTCCCTTGCCACTCTGAGAACCCTTTGGGTCTTGGACAGACTAGTGCATCTCCCTCTCTAAAGATGGTGGTCTGTGAGGGAGCCACCCTTTTGTAAAACTGCAGTCCCCTTCTACAGGTGACCCCGTCAAGTCCCTTGTCAGGTGATCCATTGCTTGGTTACCAGCTCACCTGGAAGGACGGGATATCTGTGAGCTCATTGGTCGAGGTGCTTGCATTTCAATAGGTGATCCTCCGGATTAACAACTCCTGATCTCTCCGCATTGTTTGCCCTGTGGCTTGAAATTCCAGGCCAAGATAGAGGTACAAAGACATCAGGGAAGGATGGGTCCTTCTCACGACCAAAGTGACATTTGTAGTGTGCCATAGAGACAGACAGACATAAGCTAAATCATCACAGGGGCCTCGATTTCTGATGCTACAGCAGTCCAGCTAAATACTAACTCTGCCCCATTGCACCTACGTATCAAGGCATTAGTGACTTGTGTGCTGGGAGATACTAGGAGCTTGAACTCTAACATCCTGATTGTGTGGTTTGAACCTTAGCTGTAATGTAGTGTCAGCCTCCTATTCTGCATGGACTAGATCCGATGTGAGCCCTTTGGGAGCCTTGCTAACTGTGGGTGTGGGGCATTCTGCTCATCCGGCTCCCTCAACCACCTTTCCAAATCACGGGGCCTAAAGCCTCACCATGCTGCTGAGTTTATAAAGGAAAAGTAGCTGGAACTCTCCTTACAAACTGGAAATCCCCAGCCATCCCCGTGGGACACCTGGGCCTCCAAACAAGCAGGAGATGGGAGGAGAAATACAGTCCCAGAATTGCCTGCATAGTTACCCACACCAGAGTAGACTCATTTGGGAGAGGTGGGCTAGGGGCCCAAGTGTGCTGGGGCAGGGGGTAGGCAGGCGGGGATACTGGACAGGGGTATCTGCGGCGGGGTACTCACTGGAGGTGGGGAGACAGTGTTGCTCTGTGTCACCGTGGCAGGGTGGCTGGCACAAGCCCAGGACCCCGCACTAGCTGTCACTCAGTGCCTCCCTGCGGGACCCCCACCCCACAGCTGGGAACCGGGACCTGGGTGGGCGGGATCTGGCCGTTGTGGCTTATAGGGGAATGGACCAATCAGCTGCCGCTGCAAGGGAGGCTCTTTCTGAGCTGCAAAAACCCTGGACATTGCCTGTTGCTTTTCAAATCCTCCCACCCCAGACAGGGTGGAGGCTCGAAAAAGAGGCTGTGTCCGGAAACCCCAGCCGTATGGTAACCCAGCTCGGGGAAGTGGGGGGAGTTTGCGGGAACATGATGTAATCTGCCATGGGTGGGTTTGGACTCCCCTGGGACTGGGGGAGGGGCGGGTGGTTGAGTGGGGAGGGAGGGGTGGACTCGGGACAGATTGTGTTTGAACATGGGGTTCTTATACATGGGGTTCTAATGAATCCATTATATTTTCTTTGAAGATCCTCACCTCCTCCGGACCATGACCCCCGAGAACATGTGCCACATGACTCCACCTTCCCGGCTGGAGCACCCTCCCCCGCCTCCCCACCTTCAGGGTCCCCCACCACCTCCGCCGCATCCACACCAGCAGCAGCACACCCCCCACTATCCCAGTATGCAGCGGGACATGTTCATGAAGCCTGAGCCGCTGATGCCGCCGTACGTCATCGGGCAGGGCATGTCCCCGGGCGATCTCCACCACGCCCAGCAGTCGCAGATGCTTCACCAGCTCCTGCAGCAGCACGGAGCAGAGTAAGAGCGTTGGGGAGGGACAGGGAGAACCGAGGGGGATATTTGGATCCCAGAGGAGGTGTGGGGGTGGGGTGGGGAATGGAGGAGGTGCGGAGGTGGGGCATGGCGGTAAAGGGGCGGTGGGGTGGGGAGTGGAGGAGGTGCAGAGGTGGGGCATGGCGGTAAAGGGGGGGGTGATAATGACACTGAAAAGTAATGGGTCTCCCTATACTGAGATTACAAAGTCTTTAATTTTTATACGTTTGAACTAGACATTTGCCTTCACTTGAGTCCCTGCTCCCGCCCCCATAGAATCACAGAATATCAGGGTTGGAAGGGACCTCAGGAGGTCATCTAGTCCAACCCCCTGCTCAAAGCAGGACCAAGCCCCGGATAGATTTTTGCCCCAGATCCCTAAATGGCCCCCCTCAAGGATTGAACTCACAACCCTGGGTTTAGCAGGCCAATGCTCAAACCACTGAGCTATCCCTCCCCCTTATTTTAAAAAATCTTCCCCAGCCCCAAGCCCAAATCCTGTTCCTGCCTTTGGAGCCCATCCGTCCCCCGCTCACTGTTCCCTTGGTGGAGGTTGAGCAGCTGCCCTGCTTTCCTGCTCGCTGCCTTGCAGCTCAGGGTTTCCTGTCCCGGTTGGTCTCCGCAGCCTCCCAGTTCACCCAGCCAAGAAGAGGAAACACTCAGAGTCGCCCCCCAACACACTCAACGCACAGATGCTCAACGGGATGATAAAGCAGGAGCCAGGTATGGGGTCTGTGCCACTCAACCCTGACAGAGTCCAAACGCCTCCCTGGCACCAGCAGGGGGCACTCTCACCAGGTATGTGCTCTTCGTCCCCTCCTCCCCCAACATTACCAAACACCTCCCTGGCACCAGCAGGGGGAGCTCTCCCCAGGTGGGGTGCACGGGAGAGGAGCCTGCAGGACAGAGTGAGACTGGAAGTGTCCCCCCAGATAAGCAAGTGAGAGAGTTGTTCCCAGAGCTGATAGTGCGGAGGGTGGACGCTCTCCCCTTGGCCCTGGGCTGGGGCACAGGGTGCATTGATAGCACAGTCAGGACATGGGTCCCGGGCTGAGCGAGTGCAGAGTGGAAGTATCTCCCTTGTACCAGCAGGGGGAGCTCTTGCCTGGTCAGGGACCTCACGGAAATGATTTCAGTAAATATTTCCCCATGACTGCAGGGCTAATTCAAGACAACGACAGCTTGAACGGCTCCTACCTGGATCCCAACTACCAGTCCATAAAGTGGCAGCCGCATCAGCAGAACAAGTGGGTGACTCTCTACGATGCCAACTACAAGGAGCTGTGAGTAACTGACCGGTCCCCCAGAGATACAGCCACACTCACGTCTACTCCACCAGCCCTTTGTCCTCCCCTAGCCCAAGAGTCGGTAGGAGGGTGGCAGCGCTGTGCTGGAATCCCTGGGATCCTGTGTTGTTCTCCACTATAACCTGCCCAGGGGAAAGTTAATTCTCTGCAAGCGTGAAATGCCGGCCGGCCCCAGGAACAGAGCTGTGTGTGAGCGTCTGATTGTACCATCCAAGGCAGGTCTGGCTACTGCCATCTCCTTGCGTTACTCAGAACACCTGCTTAGCAGGAGCCTTTGATATTAAACCCAGCCCGTCTAAGGGTCTCTTTGGATCAGAGGGGCCTCTGCCCCCAACTTCAGGCTCATCCACCGCCCTGGATTTTTAAAATGAACATTAACTCTCCTGTAAAGGCGTGAGATGTGGCTCATCAAAAGAGACCCTGAGCAGGAGTGTGGAGAAGTGGGCCGCTGGCCCCTGCTGCCCACAGGCTTGGAGAGAGCTGGGGAGTAGCGACAGAGGGAAGGGAAACAGGCAGAGGGGGAGTGGGGAGAGAAAGGCAGAGGGTAAGTCTGCATTGGAGGTGGAATTCGCAGCTTGGGCAGACGTACCCAGGCCAGCTCTGATCCAGCCAGCACACTATGAACAGAAGCGTAGCTGCAGTGGTGCAAACGGCAGGAGGGACTAGCTGCCCAAGTAAGTACCTCACTTTCAGACGGGCTTGTAGTCAGGGTGGCTAGCTCCTTGCGCAGCTGTGGCTACGCTGCTATGTTCAGTGCACCAACTGGATTAGAGCTAGCATGTGTAGGTCTGCCTGAGTAGGAAATTACACCTCCAGCTCCAGTGTAGACAGACATACCCAGAGAGAGCTGGACAGGGAGCAGGAGGAAGAGGAAGAGAGATGGGGTGGGAAAGGGTTAGGAGGCTAGGAGAGAGGGCGGAGATGTGTGGGAAGATCAAGAGGCTGAGGTGGAGTTGAGGGGTGCAGAGAAATGCTGCGAGGTGGAGGGGAAGGGCTGGGAGGCTGAGGTGGAGGGAACAAGTGCGCACAGCTCACAGGGCGAGAAAGATGAATGTTCAGGAAGAAATTGCTGCGAATCCTCCCCACATTCCGGAAAGGTGACTGAAAACTGGCAAGCAGCAGTCTGGATTCCAGGAACGGCTAGTCTCGTAAACACCCCTTACTCCTCCTCACTGTCCACACCGCCAGTCTCTGGGGCCCTATTTTGGGGCTCGGGGGAGGGGCTTTGTTGTGCGAGATACCAACTAAAATGAGAAAATGATCAGGCTTCGTCAGAACGACGTTCAGAGAAAAGGCCAAGGACTCCTGGCAGGGCCAGCTATGGGAGCAGGGAAGGGCGTGAGACTTAGGGAGGTTGCCTCGGATGGCAGAGCATGTGGCCAGCTGGTTCCAAGTCCCTGAGGGGTGTGTAACAACACTGCCTACCGCTGAGGCTTTCAGTGAATTAAGCCTGATGTTACAGCTGGGGAAAGTGAGGCACAGAGACATGACGTGACTTGCCCCAATCACAGGATGAGCTTTTGGCAGATCTGGGAACAGAATCCAGCTGGGCTGACTCCCAGGCCTTTGCCCTAGCGACAAGGCCGTCCTTCCTCTCATGCAAAATTAACCTGCTTCTAGAAGGACAAACCTGTTTGGCCCAGTGGCATGTGGGCAGCCAGAGGGGTCACAAAAAGGGAGCAGGCCCAGGCCTCGAGGAGTGAAAGGAGAGCTGATCCTTAGAAGGCAGACCCAAGCCGTCTCTCACAGCTCGGCCATTTGGGAAAGCCCCAGCCAGGAGCCCACTGCAGCAGTGCTAGAATGAGAAGGGGGCTTTGACCTCTGCAAAGCTCTCAGAGCTTCTTTTGTACCAGCTCCAGAGCTAGATGAAGTGCTTTGGTCCAAACTGGAGGAGAATTGCAGCAGAGAGGTGGGTTCGTGTATCACTGGTTCTGTACTAGGTGTTTCATTCTCCAGGAGAAGCCAGAGGGTTTTCAGCTCCAATCTCAGCCCTAGAGAGCCGAATTGTGGCATCAAAGTCTCATCCTTTTCTTACTCTTGCCCTTCACGTGGGGTCCAGCAGGGGAGAGTGGGGAGTGAGTGCAGACCTGCAGGAGGCCTGTTTTCATACTCCCACAGGAAATTGCTCAGGTTCCCAGCCCCTGGCTGCATTTCTCACCAGCCCCATTGACTGTCTGGTGGGGGTGAGAAGCTCAGTCTCCCAGAGCATTTGGATGACTGGGCTGTCAAAGGCAGCTCTCCCTAGCAGATACCTCCACCACATGTGTAAGGATGGAGAACCAGCTTCCACATCAGCAAAGGTTTACCCGGAGCTGAGCTGTGCACGGACATGGTGGTAATATCCTCACCGTAAGAGTCGGTCTTTAATGGACTCGAGCTGCAGCCTGCTCATAGCCCCTCTGCAGGAGTATTTCTCAGGCTTTTGGGAGTTCTGACTGCCAGGTTGCCCCTGTTCTTTTTGCTCTGCTTCAGATGAAGCCAGTCCAGTTGTTCGCAAGCTCCACCAGCAGGATGAAGAGATGAGAATATTCAGTAGATCAGCCTCCACGCCTAGCAGAGTCCTTAACATGTCAGAACTTGATTTATTCATTTATTTTTAAGCTGATAAAATGTATCCAACCTGTGGGCAAGTGCACAGTGTTTAATGTGGCACTATAACTCGATTTGGCAAAGCCACAACCGAATGACTCTCCCCCCCCACTCCCCTCATGCACACACTAAACTACTGACCAGCCCGCACACCTCACACCTCGCGGAAGGCAGGAGACAAGAGATGGGTCTCGCACTGTGTCCCAAAGACCATCATGCTTGGGGTCCCTTGGCCCTGGACATTGAAATCTGATGGACCGTGGATTGTGGAACTTGTAACAGAGTACATCTGTGCTGACTGAGGATACCTCCTGGTCTGGTTGTGAGGCCTGTATGGAGAAATCTGTTACTGGGCTCTGGTCAGACTCCAACAGGGATTTGCATATAAATTCACCAGAACTACTGGCTGTCTGAACTGTCTTCATGTACTTTGTCCATCTACTGAGCTGTGGAAGAGCAATGCTCAGGACAGACAGTCAAGTACTTTCTCACTGGAACAAACGGACGTGTGTCCCCAAGGCCTTTGGCTAAGGGTGAACAGACCGTGGATATCTTGCATGTCTCACAAATCCACCTGACAGTAGCATTCTGAGGACAAATTCTCAGTGTCGGTGAGTTGAGCGGAGTAGCAGAAGAGGTTCACCAGTGGCAGCGATGCCAAGGAGCAGCAAACATTTAGCGATGGGATTTGTCTGTCACTCCTCGCTACAGAAAAATGACCTGGTTTGCATACAGATGTCTGAGCTGGCTGTCAGAGGGGGTCAGGACATGGCGGTAGGTCTGTTCTGTGCCTTTCCCCTGTGTCATTGCTTTGCAGACGCTTCCTTAGAGAACTAGTTGCATTTCAGTTGATGACCCCCGTCTGCTGGGAGGTGGGATTTGAAGACACGTGGATTATTTCTCCCTCAGGGACCTGCAGCGGTTGAGGAAGATAGCGAGCAGCACCAAAAGGTGGAAGAACTGTGCCAGTGTTTGTTAATTGACAAGGCTTCGTGCCTTGGATTTTGACCATTGCCGTCATCCTGGGATCAGGCTTGTTCCAGCTCTAAACCAGGAGCATTCAATCCCAGTTAACAGTTGTCTCTGTTTTATGTAGTGAGCTGGAAGCCAGCAGTGCCAGTCATCTGTTGGTTGTTGTGAACTTGGTAGAAGCATTGGCGGGGGGGGAGTCATCTTCCATGAGCCATTCAGGTGCTTGCCTGGCAGTAGTCTACCGGGCTGGTTACGCTGGATGTCTCTCTGCTGCTCCAATCCTGTGAGCTGGGGTTCATCTTGGAACAAGACTTTTTTCTGTTGGCCATTGCCTTGGCTAGATGAGTGGGGGAGCTCAGTGCAGGCCAGCTCTGCTGTTGGACAGGATACTGATACTCTGCTGTGCTGAGACAAGACAGCTCCTCTGCCTCTAAAGGGGCCTAAAGCTTCAGGTGGATTTTGAGATGAACATGGCAACTGTTCGTCTGTAGATTCCTCCAGGCAGAGCTGGATCATCATCTGGTGGATGCCACTGCGACTGTCCCAGCAGGCTAAAAACAAACTCTGTCAATCAAATAGGGGCACCATGTCTCAGAACCTGGGTCAGCTGAATCAGGCTTGCAGGGCTATAAAATGGCAGTGTAGTCGTTTGGGTTCGGGCTGGTGCCTGGGCTCTGAGATCCTCCCCACTTGTGATGTCTCAGAGCCTGGGCTCCAGCCCGAGTCTGAATGTCTGCACTGAAATTTTATAGTCCCACACCCCGAGCCTTCCAAGAGCCCAAGTCAGCTGACCTGGGCCAGCCATGGCTGTGCCGCACATCTTTTATCACATGTAGATGTATCGTTAGAGATCTGAATTACTCCACTCTGTTTAAAAGACCACCTTTCCCTTTTTAATGAGGCAAGGCTGCTTAAGTTTAGGGTGGCCGGTGTAAAGGGCAGGGGACTTCCCATTTTAATGGAGCATATTGTAAAGAGCCAAGGGTCCCTGATTTGGGAGGAATGGGTGGAACGGACTGGTGTCCTGGATTTGGAGGGAGGTGCTTGAGAAATGTATGTTTCAACTTGAAGGGCCTGTGTCTCTGAGTTAGGTGGGATGGGCTGAGGGATGGGCCAGTATCTCTAATTTATTTTATTGCTAATAGATTTACATATTTAATATTGGCTTATCACACCCGTCTGGTGGTATCAAACCCATTGAACCTTCGAAAGGGTTAGCTGGTTTCCAACAACAAAGCTGAGGAGGTTTGGAACAAGGCAGTTGCTTAATTTACTCTGGGGAAAAGGGGTAATTCATTTATTTGACAGGGCACATTGATGAATCCCAGAGGGCCCACTCTCCTCCCCTCTCACTGTTTGTTTACAGTTTGAGGTGAGGCAGCTGTCCAGGGGCAGCCTGGAGCTGAACAGAAACCTTTTTATGCTGAGGCCAGTGCATCCATACTCTGGCCTGGAAGCAGAGCTGGTGTGTTCCTCCAGTTATTCCTCCCATTGTACTGGTTGGTGCTCCCCAGGCCTCCATCCTGTGGAGTCAGCTGGAGCTCACTGCTTTGAGCTTTGCTTGGGCTCTAGACAGTAGAGTCCCCACTGCTAGGTGATGTGTCTTAGGTGAACTCCCCTGCGTGGATGGCACTGTATATCTCAAAATAATCCCTCCTGGCTGGCTACCAATGGCAGGATAATCTTGGGTAAGTGAACCTCCAATGGCAGGATAATTTCTATGTAAATCCCAGTTGGCCATTGGTTGATCACTGAGATCTTGGTAGTCGCACTACGTGTCACGAGCATGTCTCTCTTGGGTGGGTGCCATGGTTTGAGCAGGTCTCTGTGGTGGCGTTAGTGGAGTAGGTGTTGGATGGATGCTGTGTGATTTGATTCAAACTGTGGAGGTTGGCTGAAGGTCCCGTTATGCTGTTTAGCAGCAGATTCCTGTCCCTTAGCCTGGCATTTATACTCGGGAAGAGGAAAAATCAGAAAGCTTATCAGATGTTCTTCAGACATTTAACTCTTGTGCATAGAGGGTGGATAGAGAGAGAGAGAAGGGAGGGCAGATATGGGAAGAACATGTTTGGAAAGGGAAAGAAACTGATCGTATGTAATGACCCCATTCCTGCGTCTGACGCTCCACCTGTTCTTAGCCACAAATACAATTAAATATTTCCTACGTCCTTCTTTCTCCTCTCTGTCTTTATCACACCTTTCCTTACACCCCTTCTCCTTTCCTCCTCTTTTCATCTTGAGTGTGGCTGGGTTCCCCTTGTAACTTGCTGGTTCCTTTGAGTCTCAATGTCAGACACTGGCTATGGGGAGTTCATAACCTTTCACCTTCACTCAGCATTAGGAAAAATCACCTCACCTCCAAGCCTTAGCTTCTGAAACCTGTGTTAATCTACTTTTCATCAGTGGAGGCCTTTTGGCTAAAATAATCCATTTGACCCTAGACCTCCTATTCCCGGGAGTTTGCCCTCTGACCTTCCCACTCTCACTGGAAAAAATTAGTGTGGCTTTGGCTGCGGCCTGTGTTTTGATTGGTTGAAATGAGGCCGATGGCAAGTCAATGAATAATCTTCATTCTCACTCTCAGTAGTGGGGCCTGGCACCCAAGGTCATTTATCCTCCAATGCCAAATTGGCAGCAAACATGCATCAAAGATGGAACCATCCAGCAGACACACTTAAAACCCAAGAAATGTATGTTAATTATCCCCACGGCCCAGAGTCCTGGACTTTTGTAGGCCAGCGCTTCATGAGGTGTAATTCTGGATGCCAGTGACATCAAAGGCGGTGAGTTGAAACTTGGGTGAGACAGAATTTCCAAAGGGATACAGCACCCATCTAGCAGGAGGCTAGAGATGGTGTTTTTGCTGTTACAGAATTGATTTTTTTAACAGGCGGGGTAAGTAATTAGTGGAGCAATTTACCAAGGGAGGTGGTAGATTCTCCATGCTTTAAATCAGGATTGGATGTGTCCTGCTAACAGAGCTCAACCAGGAGTTGGGGGCTTGACACAGGGATCAGGCTAGATGATCAGAATGGTCCCGTCTGGTTTCAAACGCTCTGAAATGGAATTTCCACATTAGACCCTGGATGTTTGCAGAGGATTGTTGCCCATGGAGATGACATCACTCACAGCCAATCAGAAAGCTCTGTCTATTGGCGCTATGGGAAATTGAAGTATGGGGAGTCGTGTTCATCTGGGCAGTGTGTTCTGGGAGGCAGAGGATGGGGGACCCTTCAAGGGGTTTGTTCAGTGTGTGTGTGCATGTTTGTTGGGCAGCCATCAGCCCGAATGGACGTTAACCAGAACACATTTGGGAGGCTCCTGTTGGTTTTGTGAACCCCTCCCCCAACTCCTCACTCTCTGTCTCTCTCACTACTGCAGCTGGCGCCTGGTTCTCCCTTGGTACACCAGCGTCACATGCAGACCACTGCCCTAGTACCCTACGGAGGCAGTGAGGTTGTGGCCCGGGGGATGAGCTCAGGAGACTGTGCACTTGCTGAAGGTGCAGCGATAGTGTAGGGTGGGAGTGGGTGAATTGTGTTTCTGTGCAAAGTGGGGGAGTGTGTGTCGGGGGTGAGAGCGGTTGTTAGGGGCGGGAGAGTCTGTGTGTGTGTGTGTGTGTGTGCGCGCACACAGTTGGTACAGGGACCAGGGCCTGAGGAGCCCAGACCACATGCTCTCAGGGACCCGTTCACGAGGGACCAAGGGCAACGAACAGCAGCAAGACATGGACCAAATGACAGAGCTTGAGGAAGAGGAGAGACCTAACGTGGAGGGAAGATAATCACACTTCTGCCTGCTACAGGGTTTTCACACCTTCCTCTGAAGCATCTAATGCTGCCACTGTCAGAGACGGGCCAGGTCTTGGGTCTGATCCACGACGGGCAATTGGTACGTTGCTGTGAGAGAGGAACCCACGAGAGCGGATGAAGGAGTTTAGTGGGAAGAAATGGAAGGCAAAAATGAAGCTCTGAAGCTGTGAGGAAGGGGCAAGAGCGAGAGAGGGAAATTCCTCTCATTCTTTCTGGCTAAGGTAGCGCTCTCCACTTCCAGCGTCTGCTTTTTGTTCAGGTCACATCTCAGGCAGCCCAGGGTCCCTCTGCTGCTCCAAGGAAGAAATAAATGGTTACTCATGGAGCTGTCCCGGCTTCACTCGCCAGAGCCTGAATCACCAGGAAGACGTCATTCAACATTAACGCATTCACCACTAGGGAGTCCAAAAAACACAGCCCATGGGGGTGGTGTGTTTCTGCTGGCAGAATGGTGGGAGGCCAGTGAGGGGATGTGACTCGTGTGGGGAACCAGGACAGTGAGAAGCAGCTCCTGGCTGGCGAATGAACTTTGGGATGACATGGGGCTGGGTGACACTTCTAAAAGAGGGATCCAACTTACTGTTTTTGTTGATGCTTTATGATGTTGTTGTTGTTCTGATCCAGTTTGTGACACAGGAGTTTGTTTAAGAATCTTGACTGGCTGATGGGAGACCTAGCAGTTACCAATCATTTGGGAAACAATCAAGAATCTGTAGGAGATTGCAGGTTGGGGAGCTGAGGGCTGCACTTGCTACTTGCCAGAAGTCCTGAGGCTCCGCTTACTCAGCAGTAAATGAAGCAGATGGCAGTGACCCTCATCAGAAGGCCATGTGGTCTGCGAGGCCCTGTGGCCATGTCAAGAGCATAGGACTGGGAGTTGGGACACTTGGTGTCCAACCCCAACCCTGTTACTCTATGACCTTAGGTCAGTCACCCATCCGCGGTACCTCACTTCCCCATCTGTTAAATGGGGATAATGATACCGGTAATCATAAAATAAATGAAAACGATTATCCTTCTCATCAGGGTGGAAGTGCAGCCCATACAGCCGATGATATGAAAGCGTGTGTGAAAGATCCTTGCATTAAACCGTGAATAAGTGCATCCTCGCATATCTTCTGTCACCCAGGCATGATCCAGGTGCTTTTGCAAGTATGGAAATGCCCAGCAGGCAGCACAGATCAGGATGGGGCACTGCATACTAGGACCTGTAGTCTTTGTGGGCCACGTTGCAGTGTTAAGGATGAAGATGGTCATGTTGGAGAATTTCCTGGACCACGTTTCACCCGCTGGCTGCTGTTCAGCTATCACTCGGGGAACCCCATCTTCCAGGGAACCCACACATCTTGCCCTGGATTAGTTGTGTCTCTTGTGGGTAGCTTAGGGGAATGAATTGCCTTTTGATCCCAGAAGAGAGGGGCTCCTTTTAGGCCAGGCTGGTAGTTGTGGCATTGAATTGACTAGGCCTGTGAGAAGGCACATGTATAAAACGGAGTGACCCTCTCCTGCATTTACTCCTGCCTACAAAGTCTGTCTGGTCTAATAGTCTGATGGAGCCGTAAATCTTTCTGTCAGTGGCTGTTCTGCCCTCCCAGTCACTCTTCTCTGACACTCAGACCTTTTGAAGCTTTGTTGTTCATTCTAAAAATTAAGACCTGGGAGGAGAGGAAGATGGCACGGTTTTTTCTTTGGCGGAAGGATGCCCCGTACTTTTTAATGCCTAGTGTGAAAAATGAGTCCTGGCACCTGTAATTGTGCAGATTTTCAATAAATAAAAAACGATGATGCTCCCTGTGATTTGAAAATTGAGGGGGGGGGGGGGAGATTGGATTTTGGTCTCCCAGTTGAAATGCTGAGTGACTGACTGACTTGAGGGTGTTCCCTTTCCCACCTGTGCCAGGCAGGCAGCGCCCTCCAGAGGGGCCCTAGCCCAGATTGCAGGCCAGGGATCTTGGGAGGTGGGAGAAAGGGGGACTTGGTGCGAACACCACATATTTTCACTGTTCCCGTGGTAACCAGCCCATTAAGGAGATGCAGATTAAACCTCCACAGCTGGTGCATGTGTTTCTTCTCTGTAGCCCAAGTTTCCCCTCCCAGCCGGGACATGCCATGGTGGGAGCTGGAGGCTGTTAGCAGCAGGTGGTTCTGATTTCCTCAGGAATCTGGCTGCTTGGGGCGGGTACAGCCTGGCAGCAAGGCCAGGATGGGTCACTTGGAGAACGGAACCTGATGAGGGATCTCATCAGTCTCTCTGAAAGATCCTGTTCAGGAGAGAAACCCCCAAAGAATGTCCAGTGCCCCTCCCCCCCACACATCCCCAGCCCTGCGTGGTTTCCTAGGTCAGCCTGATCCACCAGCACCGCCCCCTGTCCTGAGGAGCAGAATTCAGAAATCAGATCCCAGACATTAAGCAGGGCTGACCTGGGGGGTGAGAGGATGGGAGACCTCCAAGGGCAAGGCAGGGGCAGCAGGATGTGCTCACTCAGCGTGGAGCTCTCTCTTCCCTCTGAATCGGTATGAAGTTAGTGCTCCAATGTGTGGCACAAGGAGGGGCTGTGTGATTGGACGGGATGCCTCTCTGTCGCCCGGTGGTCATGAAAGATTCTGTGGCACCTTGTATAAGAGCTGGGAGTGCCCCTGGCGGCCTGAGCGAGTTCCAAGTCAAATAACTATATTCCCTTTCAATCCGGAAACATTCTGCCAGCCTAAAATCCCCCCTGCAGCTTCCACTGGCTATGGGATTCTCTTACGCTCTTTTCCCTAAGCGGCTGCATAGACTGGCTGTGCACAGTTAAACAGCTGCTTGTGTTTGAACCCAGAACTAGCTATGGCGCAATCCTGTCAAGCACATTGGAATCCGTGGATAAATTACACTGTAAACCAGAAGATCGCAGAAAGGGGTCTTGGGGTCACTGGTGACCCATGAAGCAGAGAGCCTGCTGGTTCTCTGCACAGAGGTGGACTAGTCACACGATCCTGGCTTCTCCTCCCAGTTTCCAGCTACTGAACTGTATTCAAAGACAACTAAAAATACATACAGTACTTCCCTGTTGTGACTTTCCCACACTAGCCATTCTTGTAGTTGCCAGGGGGATGTTGTTTGGTCGTAAACATGAGGAGAGCTGGCCTGTGTGATCATTAATGAGATGAGAAGTGTCTGTGAAACACTCTGTCTGTTTATGCTGCCCCCCCCACTTCCACCCCCCCCTATAAATGATCAGACCCCGTAGAGATATCAGTGTTTGTCCTTCAGTCTAACACCTGCTGCCTTTTTCCTCTACCTCGGTGCACAGCCCCCCACCCACGTACCGGGTGGATGCGGACAAAGGCTTCAACTTCTCCGTGGGTGACGATGCCTTCGTGTGCCAAAAGAAGAATCACTTCCAGGTCACGGTCTACATTGGCATGATCGGAGATCCCAAGTATGTGAAGACTCCTGAGGGCCTGAAGCCCCTCGACTGCTTCTACCTGAAGCTGCATGGAGTGAAGGCAAGTTCTGGGGGGGAGGGGGAGAACCCCACAAGAGCTGAAGGCCATTTCAGGGTGCATGTGCGAGCGTGTGTGTCAGTGTCCGTAGGCCCACAGGCAGTGTGTGTGGCTGTGGGTGTTACAGTGTGTATGATCTTGTCAGTCTCTGGGTAGGAATGATGAGCATTATATCACTGTGTACTGTTTGCGGGTGAGTGCGCATGTGGGTCCATGAGTGGAGCCTGCGTAGGGGATCCAACATGTGTGATACGAGCCTGCGTGTGTGGGAATCACAAGTTTTGCGTGACCAGGACGTTACCTAAAGGAAGGATAGGAGCCTTGTGCCATAGCCCCATCTGCTGGGTGAAGTCTAGTCACGAGAGAACAGGCAGTAAAGAGGGTTCCCCTGGGCAATCTCTTAGGTAGGGTTACCATATTTTGAGCCTCCAAAAGGAGGACACTCCACAGGGCCCCGGCCCTGCCCCCAGCCCCGCCCATGCCCACACCCCAACTCCGCCCCCTCCCCAAAGTCCCCGCCCCAACTCCGCCCCCTCCCCTGCTTCCCGCGAATATTTGATTCGCGGGAAGCCTGAAGCAGGTAAGGGGGGTGTGGGGGGAGGAGGCGCGTCTCCAGCCTGGGTCGGCCCGCCCAACACTGCCGGTCCCCGGCCCGGCCCCTGGCCGAGCACCTCCGGACCGCCCAGCACTGCCGGCCCCCGGCCCCCTGGCCGAGCGCCCCCGGCCCAGCACTGCCGGCCACCGGCCCGGCACTGCCGGCCGCCGGCCCCCGAGCCGCATGCCCCTA
>NW_023260498.1:0-17544 GCF_013100865.1 Trachemys scripta elegans | reverse complement strand
GCTCGGTGCCCCCGGTCCCCGGCACCCCCGGCGCTCAGCCCCGCCGGCCCCCTGGTCCCCGGCACCGCCGGTGCTCGGCTCCGCCAGCCCCCGGTGCTCGGCGTCCCCGGCCCCCGGCCCAGCACCGCCGCCCGCATGTCCCAATTTTCCCGGACATGTCCGGCTTTTTGGGATTTCCCCCAGACGGGGATTTGGAGCCCAAAAAGCTGGACATGTCCGGGAAAATCCGGACGTATGGTAACCCTATCTTAGGGCTCTGTATGTGTGTATGTACATCAGTGCCTGTACATTTGGGTCTGTGTGTGAGGAGCAGGGATCAGGCAGTCTGGCCCCGTCGGTGCAGGAAACTCCTGCCCTCTCTTACAGCTGGAGAAGAGGAGGGGAGGTACAGGCAATGGTAAGGGAACAAAGTAAATATGGCCTTTTCTGAGCAGGAGTTATGGTGCCAGTGAGACAAATTCCCAGGGGGTAATTATGGGTGCCCAGACGCTGGGGTGATTGGCACTGTTGATGTATTGTGGGTAAGTGGCTGGATGGATTGTCCTTGGGACAACTGTGGCTTGGGAAAAGGGGCTGAGAGAGGAGAAAGCCCTGCTGTTCCACTCTCTGTAATGTTCCTGGATCTTTCCCTTCAGTTAGAGGCCTTGAACCAATCGATCAACATAGAGCAGTCACAGTCTGACCGCAGCAAACGGCCCTTCAACCCTGTCACGTGAGTACTGCCCAGGACGTGGCGGCCTGAACGTGGGGACCCTGTCACAGGAGAGCCACCCAAGGAGGGGGGAGATTGAGGGATCCTGGTATGAGGACCCCTGAGGGTAGGAGGACAGAGTAGGGCGAGGGGGTACTACGGGGAGCTAGCATGGAGGGCTCAGGCGGGTAGTGCATCTAAAGTGTTCTCTCTCTCTGACTCCTTCACTTCCCAAAACAATGACTCCTCTCCCCTCCACGCCCAGAGCTCAACTAACCTGTGGTGGGTCCCCCTGACTCCCAGAGCCTGATCTGAGGCATTTTGGCAGCACCCTCTGAAGTGAGGGAGAGGTGGGAGTTCCCTAGATGATTGCAACTGGGGGCTGATCTTCCCACATGAGGGGAAATGGCCGTTTTCTGTGCGACCTCCTTTCCAGCTCTGTGTCCTCAGTGGCTCCTCTGCTTCCCCCTCCAGGGTCAACCTGCCTCCGGAGCAGGTCACGAAGGTCACCGTGGGGCGGCTGCATTTCAGCGAGACCACGGCTAATAACATGAGGAAGAAGGGCAAGCCCAACCCTGACCAGAGGTATGGAGTAGCATGGTTCCCTCCAAGCCTGCAACGGGGGTTTGGCGGGGCTGCGTACGTGGGACTCAGGGAGGCCAAACTGGGGAGCAGACTGCTGCAGAGCTGCCCCTGCTGGCCGGGAGCACTGCTACTTCATGCAGGCGGCCATGACAGACAGAACGGAAAGGGGTATGGGGAAGGGTGCTGAGGAGCTGTCCTGCCAGACACCGAATGCGCTGGCTGAAGCGTTTGTAGGGAGAGCCCCAGGGCAAGCATCCATGACCATCTGAAAGCTGGGCCTGGGGCTCCAACAGCGCTGCGGCCCCTGGCACCGTGCTGAGGAGCTGGCTCAGTACCGACATGGAGTGAAGAGCGAACTCTACTCAGTCACTAGCACCAGTCACCGTGGTAACCTGGGTTTCTTTTCCAACCTCCGGTCTAAGTACCGAGCTGAGCCCAGCCCTGCTTAGCTTGTGAGCACCGATAGGACCCTCACCTGGGCAGGTCCCGCTGCAGGCCTTGGAGGAGACCAGACTTGTAGACAGGGCTACAGTAGAGGAGTGCTGCCATGGGGGCAGCGGATGTTTGGAGACCTGAGTGCTGGCGGGATCAGACAGTGCCCGTGAGAGGTGTGTCCCTGTCTGGGGGAAGTTTTGGAATTCCAGCTGTGCTCGCTGTGGCATGGGGACTTCCCTGTCTCTGTGAGGGGAGGCAATATCCGCCATGTCCTGTGCCCCCGCAGGGATGCGCTCCTCTCCTGCTGCAGATGACCCTTGTGGGTGTCTGTCATTTGCAGGTACTTCATGCTCGTGGTGGCCCTCCAGGCCCATGCCCAGAACCAGACCTACACGCTGGCTGCCCACATCTCCGAGCGCATCATCGTCAGAGTAAGTTTTTCTCCTGACTCACAGAACACCCCTATCCTCCCTCCGCCTCTCAGGGGCTCCACTGCCCTTTGCTTGACTGTTTTGGGGCTCCTTGCCCCCTTCTCTGGCTTTTCAGTTCCCCCACCAACCCTTTGCCTGGCTCTTCAAGACCCCTGCTGCCCTTCCCCCCGTTCTCTGCCTCGCTTTCTGGGACCCCGCTCCCAACCCTTCCCGCACTTTATGAAGAAGGCAGCCCACGTGTTCCTGCAGGAGCCCAGCACAGAGAGACACGGACAGAGAAGAAGGCACGTTCTCCAGGAGGGGAGTGCAAGGCTGGGGATATGTTGCCCGGGAAGGGGCTATGGGGAGTGAGGGAATGGTGCTGTCTTGGGACCTTCAGTGGGTGTCCTGGCTGAATTTTCCAGATGCCTGAGGGGCAGCAGTGCTGAAGGCTGTAGTCAAGGCCAGGCAGGAAAGAGACCGGATTCCCCTGACAGGTTCTCCCAGCGTTCAGCTAGTTGAGCTCTTGTCTCCCATGGGGAATCTAAGGAACGTAGCTCGGTTCCGGCCCCGTGTGGCTGCTCAGAAGCAGTGAGAGTCAGGCTGTGACGTTGTGATTGGCTGTCTCTGCCTTTTAAGTGCTTTGTCCGTTTCCTCTAGCAAAGGGCCAGTTCGGGGGTAAAACACAAACGGAGGGCGGACGGGGACCCCGGAGTCTGCAGACAAGTAAGTACATTACAAGCTATGCAGCCTCCGGGGGGCTCCACAACAGAGCTGTGGGAAAAAGAGACAGGCTGGACCACACAGACTCAACCCCCTGAGCAGGGCACAGCTGCAGCTGTGGCCTAGCCAGTGTGGAGATAAGATACAGCCCAGTAGCTCCCTGTGAGAGACCCCACAGCAGCACCTTGCGGGATTCAGTATGATCCTTGCTCCAGGTTGGGAGAGTTGGCACATCCTGGTAGCCCCCTGCTCTCATGCAGTCCCAGTCCCAGCAGTGCTGGCCTCTGGGGAGATGAGTCTGTGTGGTCCTCGTTTTGGGCAGGGAGAGCATCAGCACAATTCCAGGGGTTCAGGTAGTGTAAGGCTCAGGAAATGGGAGAAGAAAGGTGTGGACGCAGATGCTGCGTTTAGTCTGATTCTATTGGCCGGTGCCTGCTGAGAGAGTCTCAATCAGAGAGCAGAGAACACCCCACTGCAGGGCTGTTTCCTCACAAAGTGCAGGCAGGGCTTTGTTGCCTCAGGCATGGGGAGCAAAGTCCTCACCCCTCCTTGGCCCCCACAGAACGCCTGTCTCCTGCTCCTCTGTCTGGTTTTGTTGCATTGCTTCATACTGCGCAGAGCTCTGCATCACGCCCACAATGACCCCAGGGCCATGTGTGTCCTCTGCTAACCGTGCTGCCCTGCACTGGGAGGGGAGAGGGGGGGAGTCCAGGCGGGTTGCTCCCCTAGCAGCCTCCTGGGGAGCTGGTACTGCTGGCTTTCGAGCTCTGCGGTCACAACCTGATAACAATTCAAGTACCTACGCCTGAGCTTTTCCATCGGAGGCTGGACAGGGAGCCTCTTAGGGTGTGTCTGCACTGCAATAAACACCCCGCAGCCTGGCCACGACTGGCTGGGGCAGCAGGTTCACGCTGTGGGGCTGTAAAATTGCAGTGTAGACATTTGGGCTCAGGCTGAAGCCTGTGCTCTGAGACCCCGCAGTGGGGGAGGGTCTCAGAGCCCAGGCTCCAGCCAGAACCCAAACATCTACATTGCAATTTTACAGCCCCACAAGCCTGAGTCATCTGACCTGAGCCCTGAGTCTGGGGCTGTGGATATTTTATCACAGGCATATCCTGACATTGCTGGGTCTGCAGACACTTGCCAGTTAAACCCAACATGGTTCCTTGTCCTTCCCAGGCTGCCCTGGGCTCCCAAAGGTTCCATCCCACCTCACATACAAGGTAACCTTAGAATAAGGGCGCAGCCTGGCTGCGCAGTTCAGTCTTGACGCAGGCTCCATTGCTGCTCCTTAAGCCAGTTTACCACGTTTCCCCATCCCTGCTGGTGACGGGAAGCCCGGGCTAGAATGCAGATGCCATGAACCATGGCAGGCAGCCATGATAGCTCTGGGGTCTTCTCATCACATAGGAGTGTAACCCTCTGTGTGGGGGCATCCATGCACCATCCATCCCAGCTGCACATGGCACCCTGGCCCTCTGGTGCATGTTTCAGGGGGATGAGTCTGTTGAAGCCCCCAGTGCTCACGCTGTCTCTGCCTAACAGCACTGGCCCCTCTTCTCTTTGGTTTCGTCTCTGCTGCTGCTCTGGACGCTCTTCAGTCGCTGCCCTCTTGCCTCTCCACAGGCCTCTAACCCGGGTCAGTTTGAGAGTGACAGTGACGTCCTCTGGCAGCGGGCTCAGCTCCCTGACACGGTTTTTCACCACGGCCGAGTTGGCATCAACACCGACCGCCCCGATGAAGCCCTGGTGGTCCATGGCAACGTGAAAGTCATGGGATCGCTGATGCACCCGTCAGACATCCGAGCAAAAGACGACATCCAGGAGGTGAGAGCTGGGGAAGGCTGGCAGGACACAGGAGGCCAATCTGAGTGGGGTGGCGGGGCTGGAGAGGCACCTAAATCAGTTTCTGTACCAAATGACTGGAGGATAGCTAATATGATGCCAATTTTTTTTAAAAGGGCTCCAGAGGTGATCCTGGCAATTACAGGCCAGTAAGCCTGACCTCAGTACCGTGCGAACTGGTTGAAACTATAGTAAATAACAGAGTTGTCAGACATATAGATGATCGTAATTTGTTGGGGAAAAGTCAACATGGTGTTTGGTGAGGCATGATTTCCCTTTACAATCTACTAGAATTCTTTAAAGGGGTCAACAAGCATGTGGACAAGGGGGATCCAGTGGATATAGTGTACTTAGATTTTCAAAAAGCCTTTGACAAGGTCCCTCACCAAAGGCTCTTAAGCAAAGTAAGCTGCCACAGGATAAGAGGGAAGGTGCTTTCATGGATTGGTAACTAGTTAAAAGATAGGAAACAAAGGGTAGGAATAAATGGTCAGTTTTCAGACTGGAAAGAGGTAAATAGTGGTGCCCCCCAGGGATCTATACTGGGGCCAGTCCTATTCATCATATTCATAAATTATCTGGAAAAAGGGCTAAACAGTGAGGTGGCAAAATTTGCAGATGACACAATATTACTAAAGGTAGTTAAGACCCAGGCAGACTGCGAAGAGCTACAAAAGGATCTCTCAAAACTGGCTGACTGGGCAACCAAATGGCAAATTAAATTCAATTTTGATAAATGCAGAGTAATGCACATTGGAAAACATAATCCCAACTATAGATATAAAATGATGGGGTCTAAATTGGCTGTTACCACTCAAGAAAGAGATCTTGGAGTCATTGTGTATAGTTCTCTGAAAACATCTACTGAATGTGCAGCGGCAGTCCAAAAAGTGAACAGAATGTTGGGAATCATTAAGAAAGGGATAGATAATAAGACAGAAAATATCATAATGCCTATATAAATCCATGGTACGCCCACATCTTGAATATTCTGTGCAGATGTGGTCGCTCCACTACAAAAAAGATATATTGGAATTGGAAAAGGTTCAGAAAAGGGCAACAAAAAATTTTAGGGGTATAGAATGGCTGCCATATGAGGAGCTATTATTAAGACTGGGAGTCTTCATCTTGGAAAAGAGACAACTAAGGGGGGATATGATAGAGGTCTATAAAATCATGACGGCTGTGGAGAAAGTAAATAAGGACGTGTTATTTACTCTGTCTCATAACAAGAACTAGGGGTCACCAAATGAAATTAATAGGCAGCAGGCTTAAAACAAACAAAAGGAAGAATTTTTTCACACAACACACAGTCAACCTGTGGAACTCCTTGCCAGAGGATGTTGTGAAGGCCAAGACTATAACAGGGTTCAAAAAAGAACTAGATAAGTTCATGGAGGATAGGTCCATCAATGGCTATTAGCCGGGATGGGCAGGGATGGTGTCCCTAGCTTCTGTTTGTCAGAAGCTGGGAATGGGTGACAGGGGATGGATCACTTGATGATTACCTGTTCTGTTCATTCCCTCTGGGGCACTGGGCATTGGCCACTGTTGGAAGACAGGATACTGGGCTAGATGGACCCTTGGTCTGACCCAGCAGGGCCATTTTTATGTTCAAAAAGTTCGCGTGTTCATATGAGCATGCTCCATCTGCACAGCTGAGCTGGAGAGCCCTTGAGTACAGGAGAGCTTGTGAGCTGCCTCATACCCTGCAAGCTGGAAATCCCATGAGAACAGAACAGCCTCTGTCCCAGGCACAGCCTGTCTCATGGAATTTCAGCTCTTCTTCTAGCTGGAACCAGAAAGTGCCGAACAACAAACGTGAAAACCACCAAAGACGTCAAGCCAAACTTTATCCAGCCTCAGATCAGAGCCAATCAGAGCCCTGTGGGAAGGCCCTGGCAGGTTCTTAATTTAACTGATCTGGATAATCTCTTCCAGCAAAGTCAAATGTTACTAGATGCAGTGAGGTCTTCAAATCTCTGAGAGCTGTCTTTGCCCCTTCCCATGGTGTGTGGGGATGTGATGGGGCTGGCTCCCTTTTCTTGAGTCATTTGACCTGGTCCTTTTTTGATGAATCCTGGATTTTAATCCTGGCTGGTTAGCAGACTGTGTCCAGCAGGTGGGCATTCTCATTCTGGGTCTCGTGTCTATGGGACCTGCTGCTGTAGACACTGATGAGCGCTCTTGTGGCCATTGCTCTTTGCTGCCTGGAGCCAGATTCTTGGACTATTAAAGAACAGCGTCCTACTTATAGATCTCATGTGTTTGCCTTGTCCCAGGTGGACACCACAGAACAGCTGAAGAGGATCTCCCGTATGCGGCTGGTGCATTATAACTACAAGCCAGAGTTCGCCACCACTGTGGGCATTGAAAGCACGTCTGAGACAGGTACGGTCCCTGCACCAACCCACGGTCTTCATCCTCACAGTTGTATGCTATGTGGGAGTTCTAGTGCAAACTAATGTTGCTCTTTAGTCATAACTCACAGCGCCCCCTGCTGCTCCATGCTAGCTGAGCTGATGTCTCTCATTCCTGCCCTGCAGCAGTCCAAAGAAATGATAGAATACATATATGGTATACAAAGAACCTGGGAGTCAGTCTTTATCCAGTTGTCCCTTTCCCAGCTGTTTTTCACTGGCTTTAGACTGAGATTACGTTCTGACTGTGCGCAGGCCTTTCAGGAAATTAAGTCCCTACACTCTGTCTTGATAGCTCGGGGATGGATATTGGTTTCTTATTAATCACTGCATAGTGTGTGGGGTTCATGTCAGCAACCAAGTGACTCGTGAGAAGTAGTCAGCTATTGTGGAAGGCATCTCGGGGGCCAGAATCATGGTGAGTGGTGCTGTGGTTTCCGTGCAGGTGTCATTGCTCAGGAAGTGAAGGAGATCCTTCCCGAAGCAGTGAAAGACACTGGGGACATGGTCTTTGCCAATGGGAAAACCATCGAGAACTTCCTGGTGGTGAATAAGGTTAGTGGTACCCTCCACAGACCAGATGGGGGAAGAGTAGGAACTGGTGATTATAAGGGTGGGGGGAGGATGGTGAATTTTGGTGTGTTTTCTTTTTCCCCTTCACGTAAAGGTAAAGGTGAAACAGAGTCAAAATCTAACACCTAGGAAATGGTCTCTTGCCAACACTTTTAAACCAAGTCTTTCCTGCTTGAGTTTCAGCTAGGTGTGTTCTGTGAGCTAGCATTGGCGTCACTTCGCAACCTGGACTCTGGACTCAGGTCATTCCTGGTTGGTGAGGGCCGCTGGGGAAGACCTGAGCCCAGCATTAGTGGGCATTGACAGCAGTTCTTGAGGGAGGGCAGGTTCCTGGCTTCCCTTAAGTAGGCTGTTCTGAGGCCTGTGCCCCGTCCCAAAAAAAATCACTTGCCAAATTAGGACTCTGTATCTAATCTTCCCATTCTGGTTCAGATGACAAAGGAGGTTGTGGCAAGACAGCTTGGAGTACCTGGCTCCCTCAGAACTCCTTGGATCTGGGCAGTCTGGATCCAGACCCAGGTGTGGCCTGAGGCCACACTAGCTCCCTTGGAGATGATGTCCACCGTCAGGGGATAAAAATCAGGTGTCCGTGCTGATCTCACGAGATTTACCAGCTGCCTTTCGCATTGCTGACCATGGGGTTTGGTTGACTTGCCTGTAGACTGTAGTGGGAATGAACAGAACCAACCTGGGTGACTCCGTTCCTTCCTGGCTCCAGGTCAATTCCCCTCTGCAGTTAGACGGCCAGGTGGCAACAGTGGCCAGGCATGTCTTTTTTTCCCTTCTGCATCTGACTCTTGTAGGACCTTGTTACTGCCCCTGTGGTTTTGTACACTACCGACTGGATTCCTGCAGTGCACCATACAGGGAAGCAAGAGCTGGGGCTGAGCATGGTGGGGGCCTGCCTGTTTATGTGGGGTATCTCGCAAGGAGCATGTTACGCTGGGGCTGGACGATCTGCACTGGCTGCCTGCTGGTCGCTGGGGAGAGTTTAACATGTTGGTTTTGAGCTGGGACCTGCCTATTACTATGAATTACCTGCGGAGTCCAGAGTCCCCAGGCAAGGACCAGGCCCCCATTGTTCTAGGCACATAGATCAAACAGTTGTGCACAAGACTCAGGCTGGGATTATGACAAGACCCAGTGGGGGGAAGAAACAGGGGAAAGGGTTTGGGGATAATTAGGTGACGCCTGAGAGTGCACCTCCCCCCACCCCCATGGAACAGCGCTGCAGTTGTGAGCAGTGGGGCCTGGGACTGGAGTGCCCTGGTGTACTGGAGGCTGGCAGGGTGCTCGCTCTGTGGAGTGTCAGGATTGGAGGTGTAGGTGAATGTCTCTGTCATTGAGAAGGACTGTACACTGACAGTTGCCAAGGCCTGCTGGTGCCTGAGAGACCCTCCTTTATCCAGTTTTGAAGTAAGCGCACTAAGCAATGTGTATAAATATCAGTGTCCCGATGGCTAGTCTGCAGTTGGGTGGGTTTCCTCTCATGCCTTCCCCCCACCGGGGTGCTGAGCGACACACTGTGACCTTTCCACTGGGGAAGGGGAGGTCTGGAGTGGCTCAAGAGGACAACAGATTTGAAGGAGGCCAGGCAGGTTTGGGTGAGTCTGTCCCTCTTCTCCCGGAGAGGGCTCATGCAGAACAATGTGGCCCCTGGCAGGAGCGGATCTTCATGGAGAACGTTGGGGCAGTGAAGGAGCTCTGCAAACTGACCGACAACCTGGAGACCCGCATTGACGAGCTGGAACGGTGGAGTCACAAGCTGGCTAAGCTCAAGCGGCTGGACAGCATGAAGTCAACGGTCAGCTCTGGGGCGTTCAGGTACAGGCGCCCTCCCTCCCTCTCCAAACGTGGGGCAGGGGAGCAGAAAGGAGCGTCCCACCTCAGGCCTGTACACCAGTCAGCCTGCACTGGGGGGAATACAGGGAGATACCTGCCTAGACACTGGGGTGGGGTTGCAGGGAGATTTCCTCTTGGGCGCTGGCAGCCTGGTGTTGGAGGTGGGTGTAGGGAAATTTCCCCTTGGGTCCAGGTAGCCTGGCACTGCGGGAAGGGGGGCAATGTAGGGAGATCCCCCCCCTCGGGCACTGGCTGCCTGGTACTGGCATGGGGAGTATACAGGGAGATTCCCCCTCGGGCACTGGCTGCCGGGCACTGGCGTGGGGGGTATACAGAGAGATTCCCCCTTGGGCGCTGGCTGCCTGGCACTGGCGTGAGGGGCAATACAGGGAGATTCCCCCATCGGGCACTGGCTGCCGGGCAGTGGGGAATGTGGGGAAATCAGAACTTGGTGCGGTGCTAGGATAATGGGGACTGGAGATGATCCATGAGCTGCTGTCGGGGAAACAAACTGAACCTCGGGCTGTGTACAAGACTGCAGCATAGAAACGGCAGTCCGGTCCGACCGTCCCATCCCAGGGTGAGCCGCGTCCTGAGGGTTAAGTATCAGAGGGGTAGCCGTGTTGGTCTGAATCTGTAAAAAGCAACAGAGTTGCATCTGAAGAAGTGAGGTTCTTACCCACGAAAGCTTATGCTCCCAATACTTCTGTTAGTCTTAAAGGTCCTGAGGGTTAATGCTTTCCGACCCGTGAGGAGCAGGTGAAGCCCATTTTTCAGGCCCTGCCTGCCGGATGGCTCGGTGAGGGGGCAGAGTTCACCCTGCATTTCCTTTCACCCCTTTGGACCTTCACCAACAACCAGGCTGTCGGACAGGGCCCTTTAGCCCACCGCGGTGCTCAAAGCTTTCCTCCTGCAGTTACTGAGTCAGGTTCCCAACCTGCACCCCATCCCACCCAGTGGGCTCCCTTGGGGGCCTGGCCAGGCACATCTCACCTCAACTCCTCTTCTCTGCTTGCAGCCAAACAGGAAGTCAGTTCAGCCGTGCAGGAAGTGTGCCCCACAAAAAGAGGCCCCACAAAATGGCCAGCAAGGTACGGGGGCCTTTTGTGAAGGGATGTGGGGTGTGAGGTAGGGGGCTGTGTGTCTGGACAGTGTGGGTGTTCTGGGGCAGTGGTGCAGAGCCTGGGGGCTGTGTTCTGCAGTGGGGGACATGTGAGCGGGGCCTATGTCAGGCCAGAACTGGCTGTGTCCTCCTCCTGCTGCCCCTTCTCCTGCTCCTAGTGCCCTGCGGCCATCCTGCCTCTCGCAGCGGGGCTAGCCAATGCCTTGTGGATGAGCCATCCTGCTGCTGCTTCAAGGACCACCAAAGGGCATTGTGGGATGCAGGAGGAATGGCCTCCTGCGCTGCAGTCCTCCCATCCTGGGGAAGGCTGGGGCCCGGGGGAGAGGCCCCAGGGCAGAGTGGAATAGAAATGCAGTGAGCCCTGCACTGGCCGGGCAGCTGATTCCCCTTCATTTCTCCTGCAGTCCCCATCTGTTATCACGGAACAAGCCTGCATCAGCCAGCGCTTCTTGCAAGGCACCATCATCGCCTTGGTCGTCGTCATGGCATTCAGGTGAGAGACTGCACAGTCCCGCGGCTGCTCTCTGCCCTCAGCACTGGGAGGTGCTTCCCCCGCCCCATGGCACAGCCAGGGTGGGGACTAATCTGGGGAGATTCCCCCAGCTCCACGGCACAGCAGGGGTCTAGCCTGGGGAGATTCCCCCCACCCCACGGCATAGCAGGGGTCTAGCCTGGGGAGATTCCCCCCGCCCCACGGCACAGCTGGGCTCTAGGAGGGAGGGATAGCTTAGTGGTTTGAGCATTGGACTGCTAAACCCAGGGTTGTGAGTTCAATCCTTGAGGGGGCCACTTAGGGATCTGGGGCAAAAATCAGTACTTGGTCCTGCTAGTGAAAGCAGGGGGCTGGACTCAATGACCTTTCGAGGTCCTTTCCAGTTCTATGAGATAGGTATATCTCCGTTTATATATCCCTGCCCCTCCTCACCCCATGTGGCTCCGCAGGGATGGCTCTGTTCTGTTTTAAACATACCATGTTTTCCTGAATGAATTTGTGACAAAATGCCCCAAATGCAAGAGCAAGTGATAGAAAACCAAGTGCCTTTGCTAACAACACCACTCAGCGACTCCTGTGGCTAAACCCTGCCCACGGCTGGCCCTTGGCACGTGGCATTCCCTTGCCGTCAGCCACCTGCCTCTGCAGGACATTCCACTGGTACATGGCGTTGTCCTGCAACACATCACCCACCTCTGCATGGCACTCCTCCAGCATCCCACAGCTCTGTGCTAGTGCCCCTCTGCAAGCCACAACACTGTAAAACGACAGGAATCTTCATACTTCACAAGTTCCTTGTAGCTTTTATCTGAGGGTCTCGGAGCACTTTGCAAACAGTGATGAATGACAGTGCTGGGCAAGGCGGGTCAGTATTGTTCTGCAGATGGGGCCCTCGGGTACAGAGAGGGAAGTGATTGGCCATGGTCACACAGGGAGTCTGCAGCAGAGCTGGGAATGGAACACAGGTCTCCTGACTCCCTTAATCACAAGACCATCTTTCCTCTTGAAAATCAGCCCAGGAACAAGGCAGATACCTAACCCTTGTCTTGCCTAACTGCTCTGGAGCGCATCGTCCTCACACACAAACACAGCAGGATTTAAACGAGGACTGTGCTCCACGTCTGTGGCACTTCCTGCAGTTCTCTCACTGAGGGCAAGGACTGCGCAAGCATCTGTTAGGCAGCTTCACCAGCACAACCGTCTCGCCGTGCACTGCCCCCAGAGCAGGGGCTCAGATGTGCTAAGCTGCCTTTTGTTGGAGGGAGAGATCCCCGCCCCGGCCTCTCCAAACCCAGCCCCTTCCAGCCCTCAGGTCTCTCACCTCCACTGTGACACCCTCCTGCTCGCTGACTCCGGCTGGTTCCACTAAAAGCATCTTCCTCGCCAGCCACACTAGGCGTGCCCCCCTCCTGGCACTGCTCCATCCCACCTCAGGGTTACGGTTCCTGGGACAAACTGGTTCCTGGAGTAAGTGGGCACAGCTCTTACAGATATCCATGGAAGTCACACCTGCTTACTTGGGGCTAAATTTGGCCCCTGGCTTCACCTGGGCTACATATTCTGCGCCACCAGCACCTCCCACAAATGGAGGGGGCCTCTGTTTCCTTCTCCAGCTCATGTTTCCACACATCCCTCTGTGCTGGCCTCTGTATCTGGAATGCCCTTCCTATCCCAGATCCCTTTCCTCTCCTCTGTCTGCCATCAGCCTCAGTGCCCCTGCTTGAGCAGTGCTGGCCTATTGCCTGTTCAGACGGGGGTAGCTCATGGCAATCCCCCCAGCCAACTAAAGAGCTGATGATAAAAAGAGCCCTGGATGAGGACCCTGTAAGCAGGGTAAGGCTCGGAAGGGAGTGGTAGCTGGCCTGCAGCTGCCCCACCTAACCTTGATGGGTTTGGACCATTGAGACAGATAGCCACTGTGGTACTGCAGAGGGAGAATCTCCTTCCTCCTGCCATAGTGCAGATACTTATCCCCGGGCGTGTAATCTTCTCTTTCCTTCCCAGTGTGGTGTCCATGTCCACCCTCTACGTGCTCAGCTTGCGCAATGAAGAGGACCTCGCAGATATTGATGGGTACGTGTCCCCTTCATGCATGCATCCTCCAGAACGTGTTGTGGCTTCCTTTGTTCCCTGGGGGCCTGCAATACTTGGCAGACTAGAGGGAATACAGAGATGAGCAGAAAAGACAGGCACAGGGCTGGAGGGATAGGTTTGTGCAGCGAGATTAAAGGAATGATGTGGCTTTGCCCAGACAAGTCAATGGTGGGGAAGTGGGGTTATGGTGCCAGTCTTTTAAATCTTAACTGGGAACAGAGGGTGAAACTGGCCAAGATATATCTATAGAGATATCAGGTGGGTGAGAGAGACAAGCTTTCGAGCCACACAGAGCTCTTCTTCAGGATTGGGAAAGGTACTCCCAACATCACAGCTAAATGCAGGGTGGAACAGATTGTCCAGCGTAAGTAGTACTTATTGTAAGGGACTATTCAAGGTAGAGCGGCCCGTTAACACGTCTGCAGTCATAGGACTAAAAGAGGGGGTTAGTGAGTTACAGGTTGTTGTAATAAGCCACAAATCCAGTGTCTCTCTTCAGTCCCTGATTTTTAGTGTCTAGCAGAGTAATGAATTTAAGTTCCCAGGCTCGTCTTTTGAAAGTGTTGTGCAGGTTTCCTTTGAGGATGAGGACTGAGAGATCGGATATGGAGTGATCGCTTTGTGAAAAGTGCTCACCCACAGCTTATAGGGTGTTTTGTGTCTTTTTATCATTTTCCTGTGTGAGTTCAATCAAGAGTGTAGTGACTGTCTGGTTTTACCCACGTAGTTGTTACTGGAGCGTTTAGTGCATCGAATGAGGTACACCGCATATTGTGATAGGCATGTGTAGAACCCATGGATCTTGACAGGTGTGTTGTGGGGGTGCTGGTCATTATAGCAGTGGAAATATGCCTGCAGGTTTTGCATCTGTTGTTCTGGCAGGGTCTGGTGCCGCTATGCATTGGTGTGTCCTGGTCTGTGGGGAGCTTGCTTCTGATGATGAGCTTGGAGAGGTTGGGTTTTTTTGAAGGCCAGACGAGGGGGTTCATGAAAGCTTTTTTTCAGGACGGGGTCCCCATTGAGCATGGCTTGTAGTTGTTTGATGATACCCCATAGGGTTCCAGTGTGGCATAGTAGGTGACAGCTTAGGGTTGTGTGGTCAGAGGGGGGTTTATTTCTGTACTGCAGCAAGTTCTGTCAGGTATTTGAGAGGGTAACAAGCCTTGTGGATAGGGGAAAGCAGTAGATGTGGTATATCTTGACTTCAGTAAGGCTTTTAATACTGTCTCGCATGACCTTCTCATAAACAAACTAGGGAAATACAACCTAGAGGGAGCTGCTATAAGGTGTGTGCATAACTGGCTGGAAAATCCTTTCCAGAGAGTAATCATCAGTGGTTCACAGTCAAGCTGGAAGGGAATATCAAGTGGGTCCCATGAGGGAATCAGTTCCAGGTCTGGTTCTGTTAAATATTTTCATCAATGATTTAGATAATGGCATAGAGAGTACACTTATAAAGTTTGCAGACGATACCAAGCTGGGAGGGGTTGCAAGTGCTTTGGAGAATAGAATTAAAATTCAAAATGATCTGGATAAATTGGAGAAATGGTCTGAAGTAAATAGGATGAAATTCAACAAGGACAAATGCAAAGAACTCCACTTAGGAAGGAACGATCAGTTGCACACATACAAAATGGGAAATGACTGCCTAGGAAGGAGTACTGCGGAAAAGGATCTGAGGGTAATAGTGGATCACAAGCTAAATATGTGTTAACAGTGTAACACTGTTGCAAAAAAAGCGAACATCATTCTGGGATGTATTAACAGGAGTGTTGAAAGCAAGACACGAGAAGTAATTCTTCCGCTCTACTCCATGCTGATTAAGTCTCAACTGGAGTATTGTGTCCAGCTTTGGGTGCCACGCTGCAGGGAAAATGTGGACAAATTGGAGAAAGTCCAGAGAAGAGCAACAGAAATGATTAAAGGTCTAGAAGACATGACCTATGAGGGAAGATGGAAAAAAATGAGTTTGTTTAGTGTGGAGAAGAGAAGACGGAGAGGGGACATAACAGTTTTCAAGTACATAAAAGGTTGTTACAAGGAGGAGGGAGAAAAATTGTTCTAATTAATCTCCTGAGGATAGGACAAGAAGCAGTGGTCTTAAATTGCAGCAAGGGCAGTTTAGGTTGGACTTGGGGAAAAACTTCTTAACTGTCAGGTTAGTTAAGCACTGGAATAAATTGCTTAGGGAGGTTGTGGAATCTCCATCATTGGAGATTTTTAAGAACAGGTTAGACAAATACCAGTCAGGGATGGTCTAGACAGTATTTGGTCCTGCCATGAGTGCAGGGGACTGGACTAGATGACCTCTCGAGGTCCCTTCCAGTCCTATGATTCTGTGTTTTCTTGCATGATATCCAGGAAACTTTCCTGTCTTTTTTCCTTCAGTGTGTGAAAGCTTAAATTCATTGCTCTGCTAGACAGTAAAAATCAGAGACTGAAGAGAGACACTGGATTTATAGCTTATTACTAGGGCCGTACCAATTCTCGGTCCATTTTGGTCAATTTCACGGTCCTAGAATTTTAAAAATAGTAAATTTCATATATTTAAATCTGAAATTTCACGGTGTAGTAACTGTAGGGTCCTGACCCAACAGGGGACTCTCTCTCTGTGGGTGGGTAGGTGGGTGGGAGGGGTGGGGGTTGCAAGATGGTTGTTGGAGGGGTTGCAGAATTGCCACCCTTACTGCTGGTGGTGGCGCTGCCTTCAGAGCTGGGCACTGGAGAGTGGCAGCTGCTGGCCGGGAGCCCAGCTCTGAAGGCAGAGCCACTGCCAGCAGCAGCAGAGAAGTAAGGATGGCAGGATATAGTATTGCCACCCTGACTGCTGCGCTGCTGCCTTCAGAGCTGGGCCATTGGCCAGCAGCCACCACTCTCCAGCCACCCAGCTCTGAAGACAACAGCAGCACCTCAGTACAATAACCGTGTGAACCCCCCACGACCACCTTTTGGGTTGGGACCCTCAGTTTGAGAAATGCTGGTCTCCCCCATGAAATCTGGTCTTTTGTATACGATACAGATTTCATGGGGGAGACCAGATTTCAGGATCCGTGAATTTGGTAGGACCCCTACTTATTACGATAATATGTAACCCACTAACTCCCTCTTTTTGTCTCATGACTATATCTTAATGGGCCACTCTACCTTGAATGGTCCCTTACAGTATGTTCCACAAACAATCTCTTCCACCCTGCATTTAGCTGTGATGCTGGGAGTACCTTTCCCAGCCCTGAAGAAGAGCTCTGTGTGGCTCCAAAGCTTGTGTCTCTCCCCAATAGAAATTGGTCCAATAAAAGATATTCCCTCCCCGACCTTGTCTTTCTAATCCCCTGGGACTGACATGGCTACAACTACGCTGCATACAAGATACATCTATGCCAGCAAACCTTTCCTGACAATGAGTTGTGGTGGGCTGGGGAACAGTCCCCCAGGGTAGTGGTGAAAGGCCTATCACTCGAGGTGCCTAAAATGGATTGAACAATCCCCTGGTGAATGGGCTGTAGGGCCTCAGTGGGAAGGATTTCATGAGACCGTCAGGCCTTTTCCATCTCTGATGCCTGTTGGTCTGTGATATTAGACATGCAGCTTTATCCAAACAGCCTTTGGGTAGCTGCCTGAGGAATGACAGGTTGAATTTGGCCACTGGGGGAAGCCCATAACAGTAACGTTATTAGGAGCTCCTTGACGGTAGAGACTAATGAGCAGATGCTGCAGAGTCCAGCCAAAGTACATTCCCTAGTTCATGCCAAGATCAGTGGGCAGAGATCAGAGTGATGCCTTCTCTGTTTAGTTGCCTCAAGCAAAATGGGAGAAGCAGAGGAAGGAAAAACAGTGTACTGATGTTTTGCTAGAAATGTGCCTTTGCGGCACCTGTTGGTGCAATTGGCTGCGTAGCTAAGAATCAGCAGCACTCCGCTGACATCAATGGAGCTAAGCCAGCTTGCACCAGCGGAGGCTCAGGCTCTCTGAGGAGAGCCTCCTAGGGCCTGAGAAGAGAACCTGAGCACAATGCCCTGCTCAGATTCTCTGCCCACTTTGCTCCTGCAGGGACAGCGGCAGACAGGGTCTTTGCAGACTCGCCTCAAGTCATTGTTGGCACTGGCATTACTGAATAACTGATCTCTCCCTTTCCCTCTCTCTTCCTCCCATTTCTGGCCATCTCCCTTCTGTCCCATTTACTTCTCCATTCCAACCCATTTTCATTCCTGTATTTTCCCGTCCCCTTCCCTCCTTTCCTCTATCTTTTCATTTCTGTTCTCCTCCCTTTCTTTCTTTCTTTCTTTCTTTCTTTCTTTCTTTCTTTCTTTCTT